>NC_033625.1:6774227-7074227 GCF_001540865.1 Ananas comosus
GGGGGGGGCGGGCCAAGTGCCTGGATTCTGAAAGCTTTCGATTTCCTGAAGTGGAAAAGATACCACAGAAACCAGGCCCAACGAGTACTTAGTTCTGTTGATAGTGGTATGCATAAAAAGTTTTTGTGTTCTTTAAGCCTGCCCTTTAATCCCACTGGCTTTAAAAAATAACTAAAAAACATTGCAGGATATTGCCTCCGATGGGTGCTTTAGCCTAGGCATGGTTGCTCGTTTTGAACCTGTTCTGCGGGAAAAGGGTGCTTGGATGTATCCGCGCTTGTTCTGGGAGACCGGCGTCCTTGGTCAAGTGCTATACCTTGAAGCTCATGCAGTCGGCATATCTGCTACCGGAATCGGTTGCTACTTTGATGATGCTGGTATATTCTCTTTTCTGCATTCTTATATACATAAAAGATCTGCTTTGATGACGCTGGTATGCATCACAGAATTACATCGAGTTCAGGAGATATTTGAGGACCCTAACTACATTATCATATATAAGGAATAAGTTCAATGTGGAATGTAGGCCCATTTAACCCTGCAATTGAGCGACAAAACAAGGCTTTTTTTTATTGATGGTGTCACTACCATAAAAATATGCAGTGTTTCACGATGATCGTAAATGTTAGAGAAGTCATACTAATGACTAACAAAACTCAGGAATCCGTCTCCAAACGAACTATAGTGGAGTCCTGCTTACATTTTGCTAGTGAAGTTCACCTGTTTCCACCTCATGTTATTTTGGCTTAATTTTGAATTGAGATAAGCATGGAGTGCGATACACTGTATTCTTGCATTGTGCATACCCTTGAAATATATGTAATTGTGCATATACACCTAGAAAGATACAGTTTGCACCTATTGATAGAAGTAGCTTCTGATATTTGTATCTATACACATCGAATTTACATTTTACGCCTAAAAATTGGAAAGCAGCCATATTTGCTTCTGGGCCTCTACTGTAGAGAGCTTTTCAGGCTGGAAAGTTTGAGTTTTGGCCGAAAATGTGTTCTCTCTAAACATTTCAGCTGATAGTGTCTTTACAGCACAAAGATCCACATTTGCAACTTGAGAAGCACTCAGGCGGAGGGGCATGCATGCAAATATACAGACTACTTCTAAGGATATAGATGTAAATTATAACTATGGAGGGGTATACGGAGGGGTATATACAGACTACTTCTTGCATGGAGTGCGATACACTGTATTCTTGCATTGTGCATACCCTTGAAATATATGTAATTGTGCATATACACCTAGAAAGATACAGTTTGCACCTATTGATAGAAGTAGCTTCTGATATTTGTATCTATACACATCGAATTTACATTTTACGCCTAAAAATTGGAAAGCAGCCATATTTGCTTCTGGGCCTCTACTGTAGAGAGCTTTTCAGGCTGGAAAGTTTGAGTTTTGGCCGAAAATGTGTTCTCTCTAAACATTTCAGCTGATAGTGTCTTTACAGCACAAAGATCCACATTTGCAACTTGAGAAGCACTCAGGCGGAGGGGCATGCATGCAAATATACAGACTACTTCTAAGGATATAGATGTAAATTATAACTATGGAGGGGTATACGGAGGGGTATATACAGACTACTTCTAAGGATATATAACTATGTCAATATACAGACTACTTCTAAGGATATTTAGATGTAAGTTATAACTATGGAGGGGTATACGGACAAATACGGGCTATTTTCAGGGTCACAAATGACTTTTGAGGGGCATACAGACAAATACATTTACAGAGATGCCTTAGAAAGCGGGGGGGGGGAAACTCTTAACAGTGGTGAATTTCCTTCAGGATTTGCCTTGTTTCATCATTTGATTGTTTGCTAATGCAGTTCATGAGGTCCTCGGCATAAAAGATATGGAGTTTCAGAGTCTCTACCATTTCACGGTGGGCGGCCCCATGGTCGACAAGCGGATCATGAGCCTTCCTGCATATCCAGGTCCAGGAATTGATGCTTAAATCTTCTCCAACGGCAACTAATAGGCACAAAACTTTGCCAATACTGGTGACCGAATCATATTTATCATATTCACTGATATCTTTTTGTCAACATTCCTCGTTAACTTTCTGTACTGTATATGTGGGGTAGTTCTAACCAGTTGCTACGGTAAGATGGATGAGGGTTAAAGGGTTTTGCATGTATAGTTTACAGTTATATTCATATACAAAGTTATGAAGTTAAAGATCTGTCCTAATTTGCAAACTACGGTGTGATTTCATTTGATCTTCAGTTTTCATATGTAAATATCTCTTTATATGGACTTGTACTGTTGATTACTATGTTCACGTTGCTAATTCTCGCTGTTTGGGCTTGTACTGTTGATTACTATGTTCATGTTGCTAATTCTCGCTGTTTGGGAAATGTGCGAGCCAGTGAAGTATTTCAGAAAGTATTTGATTCACGAGTAGTGTGGTCACACGTTTGTAATAAGATAGATATTCAGTATTTTAGTCTTTTTAGAATAAGATAAATCATCTTATAAATAAAATATGCTATTTGGTCAAATGACGAATGTTAAGACCTTTTGAGAAAGCATAAATCAAGCTCGTTGCTTTTAATCCAACGAGAAAAATTTTATATTGAATAAGCTGTCATCGCATAATTTATTCCGACGTGCAGATAGGCCTCATTCAGAAATCAAAGGCTAGGAGAAGAGTTTGCATGGTTTGATTTTGGGTTACAATTCGTTTAACTTTTATTTATTGTATTTTCCAGCCTGCAAAATTGTTGGAATTATTATCTTTTTTTTTTCTACTTGTCGAATGATGTTCAGACAGCAGAAGCCCAAGGTTCCAATTTGTGCAGGCCCAGTTGTCAAACTAGGATTTGGCAAGTAATTTTTCTGCCAGGTGCATGTTTGACTGGACTTATGTACATCGTATTAGCCTTTCTGCCCAAGTAAGGTGCTGCAATAATTTGTGCTCTTTAAACTAAGGTTTAATTTTGATATCGAAGTCTATTTGACGCTATTAGATAAAATAAAGTTAGAATAAAAGCATATAGAAATATAGTTTTGTATTTTTTTTATGGGACCGTAAAAAATATATTGCCGACTCATCGCGATATGCGAAATGTAATATTATATATGAAATAAATATAATATTGTTTCATCGTACTTTCTTACTGTACATAATGTAATCTATCCGTAATCTCAAACGAAGTCTAATGCAATAGCCGGAAAGCCAAATCTCAGACTTTTATTAAATTTTTTTCATAAAAAGAATATTAATATAATAATATTATTTAAATATAACTTTTGAACTCCGACGTTTGTTAGATAATCATAGGCACTGTTGATTGTTGATTGTTGATAGTGATATTCTATTAACAAAACAAGGAACTGGCCTGGTGGGAACACCGAGTCAATTAATGGGAACTTAACTTCATATATATCGGAAGAGTAGTAAATAACGCGGTGCCGTAGACCCTTTTAACAAAGAACGCTGCCTTTGATTGAACCCACACATCACATCATACTACTGCAGCCCACCCCTCCGGAGGCTCCACAACCGTCCGATCCGTCAAAGCCTCAAAATTAATCAATTTATTATTATTATTAGTTATTTATTGTTGTTGTTGTCTTCGGTGTCTTTGTCATAGGTCCCTGTGTGTTATTACTCAATAATTACCATTCAGAGTCCTCCGCGTGGAATTGCCGAACCCGATCCAAAGGCGACCGCTGACCCACCAACAACGCCAATATTCCAAATGACTTCGCCGGTCCGCATATGTATGTCTGTGTATGCGAATCATCAAATATCAATCAATAAATCGTGACTCGTGAGAGGGAGGGTACAGAAGAGAGCTTGCTTTGGACGTGGGGGGGGGGGGGCGGGGAGATCCCGGATCGATCGAGAAGATAGAAACGATGATGGGGTACGGCCGTTGCGGAATTATTAATGGACTGGCAGTGGCGGCAGCAGTAGTGGTAGTAATGATGATGGGATGGGGGGCTGCGCAGACGCCGTCGACGGTGCCGTCGTGCGCGGAGAAGCTGGTGCCGTGCCAGCCGTACATGAACGCGACGTCGCGGCCGCCGGATGCGTGCTGCAGGCCGCTGCGGGAGGCCGTGACGAACGAGCTGGCGTGCCTCTGCGCCATCTTCGACAACCCCACCATCCGCGCCGCCTTCGGCATCGACCCCAAAAAGAGCTTCCAGCTCGCCACCTACTGCGGCGTCGACTCCTCCCAGCACCAGTGCCCCGCCGCCGGAGGTAAAACTAACTCAATTTCCTGCTGCTGCTGCTGCTGATTTCTACTATGATTATTATTATTATTATTAACAAAGTAATTATGAGTCCTGAATTAATTAATTAATTAATTAAATCTCTCTTAATTTGAAGAGAGCGAAGCTAAATTAAGCAATGCAATGAACGAATTATTCTATAGTTGTTTTTGTTAGTGTTGTTGTTGTTGTTGTTGCTGTTGTTGCTGCTGCTGTTGTTGTTGTTGTTGTTGTTGTCGGGAGAGGGGGGCCGCGCGCAAGGATTTAGGATAAGGAAATCCACGATGATTGATAGCAATCGCTAATTACAGAAATTGGTTGTTGCTGCCCGAGTGTTCTATTCTATATATAAAGAGGCACCAAAAAATCAAAAGAGAAGAAAAAAAAAGCTTATTATTAGATTTTGACTTCTAATTAGTGCTGAATAGAAACTGTAGATGCATACATAGATGTTGGGCTCATCCCTACACCTGCAAGATTGCAACTCCACAACTTGTTCTCTGCTCCTACTAACTCCTCTGTTATTTCTCTTTTCCGAATGCGACATAGATAGAGGTCTCTGATGAGAGAAGGGTGTTTAGTCTTCTCGGAAAACTTCAGAACATAAGTATGAAGAAGGTGAAAACACTACTTTGTTGCGAGAAGAATCTGATATAGTTATGTAAATTTATAAACTGGATATCCCCGTGAGGTCTTCTAGAAATTCATTTCTCACGCTATGAACCGCTCGAGTTCAGAACGGATTCATAGAGAATGTGTATCTGAATTTGGTTAGCCAGTTGTTTGGCACTACCACTATATATCCGAATCCGACTTTCACCGAAGATCTCAAATTTGGTTTCAGATAAATCGACCATTTGAGATTCTCCAACAAAGCAAAAAATCAGATAAACATTGTGCAGGACTATGTTGCATCAGGCCAACTTCTTAAAGGAATTCTTCGTGTTTCATCCACAGATGCCATAACTAGAATTCAACCTATATCTAGCCCAATTCATGATTACTATTTTTTGGGTTTCCTTAAATTTTTTTTTTTTTTTTTTTTACTATGCACTATTTCTTGAAGAATCATGAATGATCTTTCTTCTTTTTTTTTCATTTGAAAGATAGTATTATTTTATCTTATTTATCATCTCAATTTTGGTTGCAGCTCCAACACCCTCGACCACCAACAACAGCCCTCCAGGTATGATGCTAAAAATGTGCTTTACATCTGAAGAACTCTCCATTTAATAATTCATCTTTTTTTCATAGCTAAGGGCTCTATTTATTACCACCAAAAAAAAAAAAAAAAAAAAAAAAAATTTAGTTGTCAAACACATGCTGCTTGCTGCTTCTTAAGACTAAAGACTTGAAAAGTCCAAGTAGATCATAAGATTTGCACAATATTAAATATGAGNCAACACCCTCGACCACCAACAACAGCCCTCCAGGTATGATGCTAAAAATGTGCTTTACATCTGAAGAACTCTCCATTTAATAATTCATCTTTTTTTCAGTTTTGAGGGCTATAAGCATGTTAAGACTTAAAAAAAAAAAAAAAGAAGGAATTTTAGTTGTCAAACACATGCTGCTTGCTGCTTCTTAAGACTAAAGACTTGAAAAGTCCAAGTAGATCATAAGATTTGCACAATATTAAATATGAGAAAAACTTGGAGCAACATAATTGTCTTAAAATTGCTGTAAGCTTAGGTAGACAAAACAAATGCTGTACAATTTGAGGAGACATATTGGCTGATAGTTTAACTAGATTAATTTCCAGAGTGATTATTAATTCATGCGCATAGCATTAGCATGTTCTTTGGATGATCTGTACCTGATATCTCAACCTAACTCAAATTGAAAGGTCATTCTTTTTGTGCTTCTCTTCTTTTTTTTTTCTTTTTTGAGAAAACATGTATCTTCAACTACCCAAGGTGGTGATATCCCTTTTTCTTTTTGGATCTTATTGCAGCTACTCCTGGGGGAGGCAATAGTGCAGGGCATAGAATGAATGGAATGGGGATGATAGGCTTGATGAGCTTTTTCTTATTTTGTTGGTCCATTTTTTATTAGAGAGAGAGAGAGAGAGAGAGATTATGCTCCCTCAATTGCTCTTTGGTACTACTAATTATTGTGAACTCAAGAAACTATGTTTGCATATTCGATATGTACTAAAGATTCACTCATTACATTACATTTTTCTGTTATTTACTATACGTTTTAGTCAGCCAATTTCCTGATTCCAAAGTGGATTCTTACTGTCATAATCTCTTTGTGGGTTACAAGGTCAATTATTTGTGTTTTACTTAAGATATATATTAGGCTCCTTTGTTCATAGATTCAGCTCTCTATCCCTTCGCAGAGAAGGATATGTGGCTGCGTACTGAAAAATCTGGTTCAGTTAGATTCAATATGAGTTTATTCCTCTACTGCTTGCAACAATTTTGTTTGATTTGTGTATTGGTAACGTAAAAGTCTGATTAGCACTAAGCAACAAGGTGAACAATTCAGCGTGCTTATATGGTGCTCATTTACTGAAACTCGGCTCCTCTGGTAACCTCATAATAAGGTATAGGGAAATTATCTACTTTGTTCTTTTTAATGCTCTGTAAACACACGATCTATAGGCACACAACTAAAGCTCTTGGTATTTACTTAATTTTAACCACTAATTGGTCAACCCACCATGCAATCCCCATGCGTCTCAGTGTGCTTCTGTCATTCCTTTTTTGAGCTACAAGCATGAGCTCCTTTTTGTTAAAATTCGGTAAGGAAGGTTCACAAACTAAATTACAATTAAGAGGAAGATGAAACATTTTACATGAATATATAAATGTGAGGGATACAATCATGCAAGTGAAGAAGATCCACAAGGAGAAGAGAGATTAAAGATGAAAATAGTAAGCACAGACCACACCATGCATGCAGATAGATGCAGCTTTAGCTTCTATATCAGGACATGAAATCTAATCAGCTTTGCGTGTAAGATATTAAAAGAAAAAACTTCAAATACCTTCCTTGTGGTTTCACTATTTTTTACTTTAGTATTATATGGTTTAAAGTATATCAAATTACTATCTTGTGGTTTCGCACTTTCTCACTTTAGTACCCTATGGTTTAATATTTTATTAAGAAAAAAATAAAATCACAAAGTACTAACTTGATACAAAAATAAAATCACAGAGTACTAACTTGATATAAAAATAAAATCATAAAGTATTAACTTGATACACTTTAAATCACAGAATAATAAAGTAAAAAAGTGAGAAATCATAAAATACTAACTTAATACACTTTAAATCACAAGATAATAAAATAAAAAAGTGTGAAACACACGGCGGTTTTCGAAGTTTTCCTTTATTAAAATTGGTTGAAAGGGGCAGAGCTGTATTTTTAAAAAAAAAAATAGGAGAATAACAAACTACTGCTTGGTAAGAGAAAGTGCAGTATTTATTATGTGTTTTTTTAAATAAGTTTCTGACTAGGCAATGAATAATAATATAATTAACAAATGGATAAATGATTGACTGAAATGATAAATGGGAGGTGGGCTTTTATTTCTGTGTCAGTTATGTCGGCTCTGACCATCACTTCTTGGTTTAGATAAACCGACATGCAGCGTTTGGTTAGAAAATAGGAATAGGAATAGATCTTTATCCCTCCCTTTATATCCAAACACTAATTTTTTACTCGAGAATAGTAGTTCTCGGTTATCCCCACCAACACCTCCATTTTTTATATAAAACTATTTAAAATTGTTCTTATTCCCAGGAACAACCCAATTTTCATCCAAACATTATTTTTCTTTTCCTCATACTTGTACCTATTCCTGTAATAGCTAGTTCTTGCTTATACCCGAACCAAACGGTACCGAGCAATAGCCACATACACACACACACTCACTCTCTCTCTCTCTCTCTCTCTCTCTCTCTCTCAATATATAGAGAGAGATTTGCTTGAATGACCGACTGTTTCTAGAACAAGTAGCAAAAGACTTGATAGTTGATACTCAAGATCTCAAATTTGAATCTTAGTTGATTCATATTTTTAGTTAATTTTTTTTTAAATAAAATAAACGAAACAGATAACGTGCTACCTATCTCTTAAAAAAAAAAAAGAAAAAAAAAAACTTGCTTGAATGCAATAAAATTTACAAGTTAATTTCTTTATATTAGTGGGTAAAAACGTATGGAAGCCCCACAAAAAAAAAAAAAGTACTTAATTTGATTTCGCTTGATATGAGTTATTCTATTTTACTGAATTAAAAGTTTATATATTAAGATCTAAATATATAAAATTGAAAGCAAAAAAGAGAAACTCTATTATAAAATACGTAAATAGTATATATTAATTTATGTACCTCGCTGCTCTTCCAACTAAGATCAAAATGATCCATATATTCACACAAATACTAATAAGTTACTAATCACCGCACCGGCTACTGCTAGTATCGATCTCGTATGCATGCATCTCTCAACTCAGCTTCATTTGTACAGTGCCTTAAACGGACAGCAAATTAATTAAGCAGCTAAATTTGATCACGAACGTCTCAGAACTTCCTTCGTCCTCGATCATCATGCATGTGCGCGAGCGACGTATTAATTTTATTACGTTTACTACGTATCTCTGCTTATCTCTCTTTTATCGTCTTAATTAGATCCCAACCCCGACGGCAACCCCAAATGACCAAAAAACCCCTTCTTCTTCCTGATATAACCGGCGCACCCTCTCTTGTGAAAATTACGCCAGCTGCTCCACTTGAGGATGAGGTGGGCCCCTGCCCCGGCCCCTACACCGACAACGGTCTCCGGCGGGGTGGGGCCCGCCGAGGCCGAGGCTGAGGCTGAGGCTGAGGCGGCGGGGACGACGGGGGGAGCGACGCATCGGATGAGGGCCCAGTTGATGCCGCGGAAGAAGGGGTGGCGCTTCAGCTCGGCGGCGCCGCGGGCCGACCCCATCCGACGCCGCGGGTCCCGCTCGAGCAGGCGCCGGATGAGATCCTTGGCCGTGGCCACGTCGTCATCGTCGCCGGCGCCGGCGCCGGCGAGGTCGGGGAATCGCAATTCCCTGTGCAGGACGTTGCGGAGCGTGTCCTCCTTGGCGGGGCCCTTGAAGGGCGTCCGGC
The DNA here is from genome assembly GCF_001540865.1 of Ananas comosus. Classification (NCBI taxonomy): domain Eukaryota; kingdom Viridiplantae; phylum Streptophyta; class Magnoliopsida; order Poales; family Bromeliaceae; genus Ananas; species Ananas comosus. Next base: position 6,783,576 of record NC_033625.1, read on the forward strand.
CGTACAGCAGCTCGTAGAGGAAGACGCCGAACGCCCACCAGTCGACGCCGTTGCCGTGCCCGCCGCCGCTCACGATCTCCGGCGCCAGGTACTCGTGCGTCCCCACGCACGCCTTCGAGAACGCCCGCTCCGGCTCCGCCACGAACTCCACCTCCTCCTCCTCCTCCTCCTCCTCCTCCTCCGCCGCCGCCCCTCCTTCGCAAAAGCAGCATCCGCGCGCCAAAGAACGCGCGAAGAAAGAGGAGGAGCGGTGGCGGTGGCGGTGGCTGCTGCTGCTGCTGCTGCGGCGGCGGCAGCGGATTTTGCGGAGGGAGGGGGAGACGTGGGAGTGGAAGGAGAGGTCGAAGTCGGAGAGGACGACGTGGCCGTCGGCGCGGAGGAGGACGTTCTCGGGCTTGAGGTCGCGGTAGACGAAGCCGAGGGCGTGGAGGTACTCCAGCGCCAGCAGCACCTCGGCGGCGTAGAAGCGCGCCGCCGCGGGAGGGAGGCGGCCGGCGGGGCGGCGGCGGAGGAGGGAGTGCAGGTCCCCCCCCGCGCAGTAGTCGATCAGGAAGCAGGCGTAGTGGGACGGGTCCAGCCGGGCGTAGAGCGTCGGCAGGAAGGGGTGGTCCAGGGCCGACAGCACACGCGACTCCGCCATCGCGTGGGACGCCACCTTGCTGCTGCAGTACTCGTCCTCCTCCTCCTTCTCGTTGTTGTTGTCGGTGTCCTTGTTGTTACTGTTGTTGCTGCTGTTACTGCTCTCGTTGTTGCTGCTGTTGTTGTTTTTACTAGTGCTGCTACTGCTGCTATTGGTGATGTTTAGGTCGACGACTTTGAGGGCGAAGAGAGGGGAGGAGGGGGGGAGGCCCTTGAGGCGGCAGAGGAAGACGCGGGCGAGGTGGCCGGAGCCGAGGGGGCGGAGGAGGTGGAGGTGGTGGAGGCGGAGGAGGCCGTCGGGTGAGAGGGCGGTGGCGGCGCGGAGAGCAGACCAGTTCGCATAAGAGGAAGAAGAAGAGTGGGGGAGCGGGCGGAGGACGGAGGAGGAGGAGTTGGGGGGCAGGGAGAGGGAGAGGGAGAGGGAGAGGGAGAGGCTGCTGCGGGCGCTGAGGGTGGCGGATGTGCTGGCGGCGAACGACGACGACGAATACGAAGACGAAGAGGAGCTGCCGAAACTGAGATCCACGTCGCCTGCTGCACCGCCGACGTCGGCGCTGGGGCCCGGACCAGGGCACTGGTTGAACATTGACAGTATCTCTTCATCCATGTTATTCGCTAAATTATATAATTTGTGCACTGCTTAATGTTGTGTTAATGCTTGTGCGCATGATATATATATATATATACAGAGAGAGAGAGAGAGAGTTAGTGCGAGGAGGAGGCTGAGGAGCGAGCAGTGGAGACAGGAAAGAGATGGGGAGGTGTCAATGCGCTTTAAAAGGTTTGGAGGAGAGAGAGAGAGAGAGAGAGAGTAGAAATGGCCCAGGCCAGCAGTAAAAGATATGAGACACATTCAATGCTATGTTAATAAAAGAAAGTTATCTCAACTGCATCACGAAAATAGTATATATATATATCTATATATATATATATATATATATATGGCACCCGATATTAGATATATCATACACCATTTTTTTTCTCTTTTCAGACAGAAGTAACTCTTCATCAAAGCAATTGAATTTGCCTCTCATGCACGGAGCCACGGAGCACGCACTAATAAATTATTACATTACCAAAGTTTCATCCCTATCTTGTATCTCACCTAGCATTTTCTGCAACTAATTAATACAAATTGCCTTGTTAGATAGTTACATACAATAGTAATTAAGATACACAATTTATACTAAAGTGTGTTCGTGTATATATTCTGCGCAAAATGTTTAACACGTTACATAATGATATAATAGTTGTGATGGATAATGATGATAATAATAGAGCAATTTTTATTATAACAAATTAACCATGTTGGATTACCTCAAATTCACTCATCAATGAATAGCTTGTAATTAGATGCTTACCGTTTACTGAACTTGCTAGCTAACTCATTACATGCCAAGGATAGGATAGGGTAGGATAATTAATTAACCGTTGTCGTAAACTCAACTCGGATATATATATGATCCATTAGCTATGTGATCTTAAATCGCGTTAGATAAAATGGGAAGTGTAGAATCACGTCTCATTGTTGCATGAGGATCGACAATGGGTGCGTGGCACACATGTGACATGACCATCCATCCTCCTCACATTCTAATGAATCATAACAAATTAACTATAGCCATTTGCTCTTTCTCACGCACGCCATGAGTATGAACATGATCAACCATGAAACGTGGACCCCATGCATATATGTATGCATGACTCCAATTCTAAACGTTTTTTCCCCCTATCTTATTATTTGGCTATCATTGTGAGGAACCACAATGCATTAATAATATTCTTTAATGCTTAATTAATTAACTGGGGCTAGCTCCTGCACCTTTCTAAAAGGGGGAGAAAAAAAGAGGCTCATGTGATCTAACTTTTAGATCTCATGATAGTGACAAAGTTTAAGAATTCGTTTAATTGCGTAGTTAAAACAGTGATTACAAAATCGCAAAGATAAAAGAATAAATTACGTACGCCATACCGAGAGGTCAAGTGCAGAGCCGACATTGCCGACCACACCCCGGCCCTCCATTATTAAATTCATTTCTAATCATATATCTACATCCTTTTCACCATTATTTTGGTAGGTTATGAAATGAAAGCAAGGTTAGAAAACAAAAATTAATAGAAAATTCATTTTTCTTGCTGCTCTGAAGAGTTGCAGATTAATTAATGGACATTATTGGTCCGACATCAATTTTAATATATACTTTATGTGTAGTGAGAATCCTCCTTTTGATGACTATAATATAATGTATGAGCTAGTGCTTAGTTAGTTATATATACGATCTAAACTTTATAATTTCATGAGAATAATATGATTTACTAACAAATTTATTTATAACTTAATGATTATGTACGTAGCCAAGCGTTTTACAACGTCTTAGGCATGCATCTGGACATATTTCTCCTGACTAATCAACCATTGTGAGATGCGCTTTGAGCAAATAAAATAAAAACTGCTAAACACTCAATAATATATATGCTCCCATACTCTTAAAATCAGATAAATTCATAATATGAAATGTCGAGCAAATCGAATGCTTCTCTTCTAAATAACTGTTCTATTGATATATATATATATATATATATATATATATATATATATATATATATATATATATACATTNTATATATATATATTTCCCCCAAAATGATATTAGTTTGATTTATTGAAACTAATAGTTAATTGATTAATTGATTAAATTTGACTCGTTTAAGAGTATCAAACTATCAACCAAAAGAGTCAACAAAGATGCATGCGTACGCGTAACGGCACCTTTATCTTTTATGAGGGAGAAGGGAAACCGTTTCGTTTCCCAGGTGAGGTCGTTAGGGGGGAAACGAGGATGACGTCACCGTCTTCAGGACCCCATGTGAGGGCCCAATCAGCTTTCGCAGTTCCGTTGAGAGTGCGGGGCCCACTTTTTGGACCGAAGCACGATGTTGTCGGCCACGTGGGCAACATCCTACCCCTTCCCTCTCCCCCTTCTCTCTCTTTCCGGTGGAAAAAAAAAACAACTCTATTTTAATTATATTTTATTCTTATTTATTTATTTATTTATATATTTTAGTTTATTTTATTTTTAAAAAAAATTGACAAAAGAGGTGATATGTTTCCACTTCATTTTTTTTTTTTTTTCCTTGCGGATGCAGTAGTTTGGACACAATAAATGGTGCAATTTAATAAGGAAAGACACTATAAGCATCAGAAGGCTAATTAAACAGTAACTATACATGCTTGTCTGATAATTATTATTTATATTGTCGTCAACAATATTAGAAATTTGATTCACGTTCATACTTTTAAAATAAGGCTCGGATCCCAAACTTTTGAAATTGTATATTATCTAAACGACTAGCCCTACAATTCACCCCAAGTTAGTGATTGCTGTTATTATTTAGCACCCAATGAGTTAGATTAATTATATATCAATTTTATGTTGAGTAAAGGATGTGTAGAGGGAGGCCGGGTATCTAAAACTAAGACATGTAAAATATACAAGATCGAGCAATGCTATCTGTACACCTATAGCGAAGTTATCATATGTATATTCTAGTCTTTTTACTGTTAAGATTTGCCAACTATTCTTATCATTTTTTTGTACTTAAAATTTTTTTAAAGATCTTTTAAACTTGTGGATTCAAGGGTAGAAATGTACACCCTTTTCATATGGGATCAGCAAATGATAATTAAAACATCCCATGTTGGGTTATGAACCAAAAGTGTCTCCATCAATCACCTCAAATTTAGTTGGCTCAAGGCTCCATCCATCCACCTGCTCCCCAAGTATATATGCATGTATGTAACAACTCCACTTGGGAATGCCAGTAAATGAAAACAAGAGGAAAAACTCCATCACAAAGCCAAAACAAGAAAATATGTAAAACTTATATAATTTCCCCTATTTTCGATAATGATGTTTGCAAGATCTAGTTGATGTGACATTAATCATTTTGTTTTTGATCCAAACCTTTTTATTTTTTGACTTCATCTTTTTTTTTCTTTTGAGGTATATCGGAGCTAAGGTTCTGAAAGATTATCATTTTAATTTTGCATGCCGTCTTCTTGATCGTAAAACATCTTTTGCTCCGTCTTTTTCCTTAACTCTCTCTCTCAATCTCATGAATCATACCTTATAACATTTGACAAAACCGTATAGCTGTGAAATTATTGAAATTGTATGCATATTACTCATCAAATCACATACTTAAGTGAGCTTAATAATATCCACATCATTAGCCTCTTTAATTTCAGAGTCAATTACAATAAAATAATCGTCAAATTTCACTCTTCAACACTTTCCATGAAAGTGCAATGCATCATTCGTCACTTGTTCCTCGAGATCTATAACTTTTGTTAACCAACTATTGCTTGCTCCTACCAATTTGGTGATCAAACCAACTAACATTAATAGCTAGATACCATGAACCTTGATCTTCATTGGGTCTCTCTAAGCCCTTCTTGAGATCAATTCAATAGGAGACATTCTCACATTGTCTCACATGCTTATCCCAAATTATGTTTATTTTATTTCACTTAGTTAGACCCACCATCGACCTAATTAAGATATGATCTCCCAATCATATGATTAGCTTCGGTCTTTAAATTCATATGATGCTAGGGAGAGAAATAGGGTTCTTTTTCTTTTCTTTTTTTTCAAAAAAAATATGTATCATTTATAACATAGCATTTAATTCTCACCTAAGATGCTTAGTGCTTGAGGTGGGTACTGCATTATGTGGAGTTTCAGAGAGAGGATGGATGGATGGGAAAAGATGCCACAACGTGTCCATGTCGGGGGAGTCGAGAATAATATATTTCACAAATTGGTACATTATAATAACATATTCCTATATATTGACTACATTCATATAATATACATACAATTTGGAGGCTTCCTTTATTCATTTCATTGAATTGAGGGTAAACTTTTATTGAGAATAGAATCAAAATAGAGAGTTGCTTAAAATGGTTTGATCACATACAGCGGAGAGATGCACGTAAAACATGCGTAAGTATCACATAACTACACGTTAAGTTGGGCAGAATGAATCGATCCATTATGAATTTGAGGCTGAAATAAATATTTTGACCAAACCAAAAGAAGACATTCAGATCTGAGGTGAGATTTTGATGCCCCTCTTCGTAATTAAAAGGAACAGTCACATGCAAAAAATGCCCATGTATGTTGGTTGATTAATTGGCGTGAAGAGATTCCTCTTAACTAACTCATAATTCAACCTCTTCCCATGGCCCTCCACCTCCCAGTTAGTTATATATATATATATATATAGTATAATATATATATATATATATATATATATATATATAGAGTGAGGCTACTATGCTATCGGAAGCACGGAGCCTTCCGTGCTTCCAGCTCGTTTTCGATGTTGCGACTTTCGAATCGTTGATCGGCTCCGTTAAACTTGATCTAGAGTATTTGAAGTACCTAGAAAATAAATTTTATATTTTTTCGATTCATTTGCCTAGTGATCGAATGAGCTCAAATCAACAAATTTCAATGGCCGTAGTGTGCCGTTTGCAAGTTTAACCGTGTAGAAATATCCAAATCACGTGAAATTTTGATAGAAAATTCTTTATACTATATGAAATAAGATCAATATCTTTGATTTAAAATTTTAATGTCATATTATTACATTTTGTAAAATTTTATATTTTCAGCCGTTGATTTTGAGCCCCTTCGTTCACTAGGCAAATTATATCGAAAAATAATAAAATTTATTTTCTAGGTACTCCAAATACTCTAGATCAAGTTTAACGGAGCCGATCGACGATTCGAAAGTCGCAACATCGAAAACGAGCTGGAAGCACGGAAGGCTCCGTGCTTCCGATAGCATAGTAGCCTCACTCTATATATATATATATATATATATCTTACGTAGGCATTGAATATATGTAGACCAGCATTAAATTATAAAGGGTGAATGTGTCTGTAGCAGCTAAATTCTCTAAGCTAATTAAACCTATCAAAAATAGCAATAATGTCCCTGTAACTTAACATAACTTGTTTGTTAATCTCCCAAAATATATAAGAAACAAAGTGGTGGTTGGAGATATATATGCTTGTGATATCTTTCAGGTTCAGTGTAGACAGGCTTTTGTCTGTATCTTTTCTTCTAGAGAGTGTTGCGAATCGCAGAGAATGAGAGAGAGAAATAAGTGCTTCTAGTGAGCTGAAGAATTGATTCTCTCAAATTTGGGTAAAACTATAGAGCTCAAAATAAGCATGAACATACCGACCGTCCCTAACGCAAGTGGCAAAAGACTTGGTGATTGGTATCCGAAATCTCAAGTTCGAATTCTACTTAATTCATATTTTCAGCTAAGTTTATTTCTAAATAAAATAAACGAAACGGGTAGCATGCTACCTATCTCTTAAAAAAAAAAAAGAAAAAAAAGCATGAACATATATTAATATGATGTTGCCAACACAAGTAGAAATACCAAGTGGGGATTGGCAAGCAGCTGGTAGGTAGGGTGGTTATCATGTCATAACATTCATAGCGAGCCATAAGAACGAAATAAACAAAGACAGAGAGAAGAAGAGTTGCCATAAAACTGATTAAGACAATTCTAATAAGTTATCTAAAATTGATGAGATAATTATAAGATTGTTAGGTAGTCATGGTGTTCGCGAATAATGATTGTTATGATAATGAGATGACTGCGTACCCAATGAACAAAAGTTATAATACTGTGTTTTCATTAAGCGGCAGTACGTGATTCCACAGCGAAAATTGGGAAAACACCTTCCCTTCTTTTTATATATACACATAGATGACAAAAAAACGCTGATGAAGAACATTGGTCAATTCACTGGGTAACAAAAGCAAAGCATATCTTTTTTTCTTTTCTAAGGTTATTACCACAAACAACACCAACTGTACAAGTACAATTATCAGCAGTTGCAATCAATTATCAGTAGTAATTGCAACTATAACAAAACTTTCCAAGATACATTCTCACATATAGTCCCATATTCCTGATGCATGGAGGAAAAAAAGGGCCGAAAATTGCCCTTGAAACTGCATTAGGGACCTAAAAGCTAAGGGAATTAACTTGGAATAACAAGAGTTTACAATTTACAAATCGCAGTGTTCCCATGAAGATCACCCACTTAACTGCTCGGCCACGGTTTTCTCTTCTTTTGCAGGCTCTTCTGTGATTTTCTGAACCTGGCCATCATCCTTAGGTATTATCAAGCCATATCCTCCATCTTTTCTCTTGTATAAGATGTTTATCTCACCTAGAAGAGAATACAGTTGTCAATTATCACAAACAAAAAGGAAGGGGAAAATGATACTTCGACTACCTAGAAATAGTCAATTGGGTCCTGAACTTCAAGTTTTCTCAGTGAATCTCTCAACTAGCAAGTTGTTTGTTTCAAAAAGCCTATCAAGTTTCTCAGAACTAAATGGTCCTGGTGATTTTGTTTGGCTAAGATGTTAAGTTTTGGCAAAACCAAACAATTATTCCTTTTCCAAATCAAACAATATACTAACTTAGGGCTTCATATACAAAAATTGAAAGCGTAAGTTCACGGACTTAATATCTAAATTACCTACAACTTAAGAGGTGTCAATATTCTTTTATTGCAATACATCAATATAACTTTACCAGTTTCTTCATTCCTGAAGGCATAGAAATCGTGATCGACATTCTCCAACTGCTCTCGTGCCTCTTCAACAGTTAAAGGTGGCATGTCGAAGTACTTGGTGCGCACAACCTGAAATTAAGTATTTCGCAACATTTGAAAGAATAAGATGGCTGCTTTGGAGAAGAACTCGTACCGCTGCTCAAGAGTATCATTGGATGAATTATCACTAAAAAAAAATGTTATAAAATAGCAAACTTCAATAATAGTTCTTTTTTTTTTTTTTTTTTTTTTTTTTTTTGGTCTATGACTCCTTTTTACATGAGATATGGATACCTTTCAAGCAAACCAAGAAACAGGAACAAGTTCAACCAGACTAGATTGATCCCGACCTCAAAACTGAAATGTGTCGTGACGTATTTATTGTTTCTCTCCTTATAAAAAATCCCAAGGCTCGCAATGGCCAAATATAAAAAGCACATATCATAGTGTAACATAGATTAGTATGCAGTCAAATACAACATATTATTTTTTGAATGGTGCATTATTATTCCAAGCTGTTAAAAAGGTTGCCACACTGCAGAAAAGAATTGTGATACATGAGAAAAATATCAATCTATTTCAAAAATCAACAAGCTGAAACATTCATTCTGACATAACCACATCTTAAATTTAATAAACATAAAGATAGTTGAAGAGAAGAGAGCAGTTTACATCTTAAGCAGACCTCCGTTTGAACAGCTCAGTTAACCTTGTGAACAATACTTTTGTCTTCATTTTGAATAAAATAAAACTTCATTGATGCCTTAATTAATTGCTGGTACTAACGACTCATACAGTCAAGATGATCATACTCTGAAGAGGCCAAACAATGGCAGAGTTGGAGAAGCTGTTTCCTTACAATGCTGTTCTTAAAACATAAATTCTGGAGCAATATGGAAAGATCATCAACTAAAGTTCCTTATATCACAAGTGCGACTTAGTTTGAATCTAATAATAACTAGCTGAACTCTTATTTCTGGAACTCTACCCTACATGCACAATGTGTTTAGTCTGGTGGATATTCAGAATCAATTGTTTCACGTGAAGTATCCAAAATCTCTTTCAATTACATATTATGAAGGAACATATAAAGAATTATGCAGCATTCAAAATTATAAAAGATTTGGAAAAACAGCTACTCACAAAAATGAACATTTTAGAAGTTCTATAATGAGTTTCTACTTTCCACTAACACTCTTTGTTTCAGTAACAGAGAAATGGGTTAAACAATAATGAAACTATATATATATATTAATCAAGGGAACAATGCACTGAGTAATAATACTAGCTAAATCAACTATGGATCATCAGTATTAGGCACAAGCTCTACTTATCTAACTGAAAAGAAAAGGGAATAAATGATGACCGCTGATTGGGAATACAAACCTTGTCTAGTACTTCTCCATCCTCTTCTTCGAGACCTGGAGCAGCCAAATCCTGTTCTTCTTCCTCATCCTCCCTCTCAACCTTCTGTACCTCTGGCTCCCGAACACTCTGTATCTCTGGTTCCCGAACCTTAAGACGGTTAAACCCTTTCATGTGCCGCCCGTGGTCCGAATCTTTCTCCTTAATCTTCCTCAGCTTCCTCTGTATGATTGATGCAGCTGAGTCTATGCTCCCGTACGTCGTGTCTGAATCCTCCTCTGCACGAATCACTCCATGCTTCTTGGTGAATAGAGTAACCTTGCATTCCAAAACAATTCGAGTGCTAACACATTAAAGCTAGCGAACAACCATTTTGATAAATGGTGATGAATGAGGTATAAAAATGTTAAATTCAATACCATCACTCATCCCAAACACAATTATACAAATGACAACCAATTTGAGTGCTCAATACATAAAGCTTCTTAAAAGAAAAAAAGCAAATGGCAGTGAATGAGGTAATTCAGCAACTTTGTTCATTCCAAACACAAATCACCGCATATAAAATACACAAGAACATTTGTGAAGGAAGCAAATGCGATAAATGGTAATCTTGTTACCTCGCATCGACGGAGCTTGGGACCTTTGAACTCTCCAGTGCGAACAGACAATCGAACATCAACCTCCCGGACGAGGTGGCTGTGCTTCATAACGGCCTTTCCTACCTTGTCTTCTATGTGCTTCTTCACCTTATCAGTCAACTTGTACACCACCAAAATCCAAAAAGAAGCATGGGTTACTCGAAAAGTTCTTGGAAGCCAAAACAACAGCATATTAAACCACCTCCTTCTGTTTATATAGGATCTAAGGCTACAGTGACATATTGGTACCTTAGAATTTGCTAATTAGTCAAGATTGAGTTAGGCATCAATAAGGCCCAAAGAAAAACACGGGCTCCTCAAAATTCGTCCTAGAAACCAAAGCAAAGCAAAGCAAAGCAAAAGAAAACACCTTTGCATTGAGTAGCATGATGAAAGGCCAAAGATTAATACTGAATAAGCAAGATAAAGCAGAATAAAACAATAGGTAGGGACCGTAGGGCGACTACATTAACAAAAAAGATAGACATAGTAACGGAAATCTAAAAAAAAACATAAATAGCAAACCAAACTCAGCATATTGTCAAGTGATTAGTACGCCATCAAAGTACAAAAGTACGAAAATGGGTAATTTTAAAAATTTGTACATAACATTGAAGAATGCTGCGGCTACAACAAAGCCTAGAGAAGAAGAACAGGTGGTTCTTCAAGTAAAGGTCTGCATAGATCAAAAACAAAATGAAAGGGGCGCTATATCACCTAAGCAGGGTAGTGATTCAATTGCAAGTCTACGTCGTGTTCGACAATAGTGTTGCTCATGTCACCTTGAAATTTGGTGTAAATGTCTGCAATTGGAGCTTAAAAAATTCTTATTCATGTCATATGTTGTCCGTGACGCATCATGTTCGTGTTAGATGGATTCATACCGCATCAATTTCAAGTTTTTTTTTTTTTTTTTTTTTTCAGTGCCTTCGTGTCATTTTCAATTCGCGTTAATTACCGTGCCTTGTTGCCAAACAAAGCATAATGGTACCTTGAATTAATGCTAAAACTATGAAGATAAACAAAAATAATTCAACTTGTAGAGGGATTATTACGTCGAGATTTTTGCCCTGGACGATGAGCCGAACGGAGGAGAGGGGCCCGTCCCACGACATTCGGATTCCGCCGCCGCCGCCGACAGAGCTCTTCCTGGCGACGGAGCGGAGCTCCTCGGGCTTAACTAGCAATGCGTGCCCAAGCAATTCCGAGCGAAGCAACAAATTTCGCGAAAACGGAGGATTCTTAGGGTGAATTAGAGAAGGGACTTGGGAGTGGAAACATGCGTGGCCCGTGGCCCAAGCGACCGTAGCCATTGACACAAAACAATCGCACCAGTACTAGTAGAAGAAGAAGAAGAAGAAGAAGAAGAAGAGGAGGAGGAATTAAAAAGTAGAGGGTTTAGGGTTTTGGGGGGATTTGCGAGGGGTGCGTGTGCGTGAAGGAGATAACAGGGACGAGTAGGGGAAGAGGCCGGAAGAAGAGAATATCTTTGGATTGGATAGAGTCGACAAGTTGTTGCGCGGACCGGGTGTATAAGTCCACCTTACACACCGCACCCTCCCAAAACTCAACTTACTTTATGATATTTAAACTTTCTATATCTAAAAAAAATTATTAATAGTTGTCACTAACATATTTTACATCCCGTCGATTTACGAGATTGCTTGATGTAGATTTTAATATAAATAGTTTTATATAGATGAAGTTGTTTTTTGTTTTTTTATATTCAAATCGACTGAGCTAGAGTATTTTTATAAATATATATTTTTATTTTTTTTATACAAAATATTACTATTCTGAATAGTAAACTTTAGGCATTTAAAAGAGTTCAAAAGTTGGAAGCATTGTGATTCTAAAAATATTCTATTCCGATTTTGTTAAAGTTAGATTTATTAAAGTTTTTAAAACTTAATTAATTATCACGGCATGTGGTGCATAGAATGTGGGTATACACTGGGTGCAACTGCAGGCGCATTCGACAATGGATGGGATATTTGGAGGGGAGGTGGGGTGCTGTCCGCGGACCACGTGGAGAGGAGAGGCTAATCGGGTATGCAGGGAGAGAAGGAAAAGAAGAGGATTTGTGTTGAAGACGCACGGGGAAGGAGTAGTGAAGATGAGGGTGCCAGCATTTTTGTCATGAGGTTGAACCTGATGGTTGGATAGTGATGGAATAAGATCTTGGATTTATCACACCATTGTCATTTTTTTTTCCGGTTTTTATGAAGTTTGCAATAGATTCCTACCCTCACAAATCTATACTTTTTATACATTCTGAGGACCAAGATTACGGAATCTTATTTTTCAAAAAAAAAAAAAAAATTATCGAATCTTATTTTTTAAATTTAACTGAACGTACAACTATTATATCAACACCGAACTATGTTTATCATAGAAGCAGTAATGCTTTCCTCGTGGTAAGTTTAATTAGAATAACATATAGCAGTTTTCATGAATAAAAACTCAAACTTAAAATTTTCTTAATTTTAACATGACTGTAAAAAATTTAGAAAACTCAATAAAAAATTCCTTTCCTTTTCAAGTAATTCCACTCAAAAGTTTACTTGTATAATAATCAAGTTAAAAAGAAAAGAAAAGAAGAGAAGCTTTACCATCACGAAAGTGAATGAATGAAATTCCAAACCCAAACTAGACAGTGCGGACTCTTTGCCTCTGTTGAAAAAAAAGAATTAAAAATTATTGTTCAAATAAGACTTGATTGAATAATACAAATATCAAAAAGGTCCTTTGACTACGCCAAATTGCAGATCGTGACTGATGACCCCCATTTAGGGGTGGAAACGAGCCGAGCTCGAGCGAGCTTATGTCAGCTCAAATTCGGCTTGAAATTAATTTCGAGCCTAAATCTAGGCTCAAGCTCGGCTTGAAATTAATTCGAGCCGAGCTCGAGCGAGCCTAATTTCGAGTCGAGGCCAGCTCAGAGCTCTAAACGAGCCGATTGAAATTCTCGATATTATATAATCAATAGTTTAATTTTTATAGAACATTACCTATAATTTGATGCAACATGTTCAATAGTTTAAAATACAAAATAATTGTAAGAAATGTGAGCTAGGGTGATTGCCTGACTGGATGAGGGTCAGAGAGAGAGAGAGGGAAAAAAGTTTGAGATTTGGAATTTGAATGTTATCATGTTTTAGGTTATGTGCAACAGTGAAAGTCTGAAAGAGAGAGTGTGTTATGTAAATTAAGGTTTGGCTCAATTGCACGGTTGTACTTGTTGGGTTTATTTTATGGGCCAACAATAATGGCCCAAATTAAATTAAAGCCAAAATAATTAAAATACATTATATATATATAAATATATATATATATATATATATATATATATATATATATATATATATATATATATATATATATATATATATATATATATATTTTCGAGCTTTCGAGCTTTTCGAGCCTAATTCGAACGAGCCGAGTAATACTCAAGCTCAGCTTGAAATGAATTTCGAGCCTTTTATTTTGTTCAAGCTCGGCTCATTTAATTTCGAGTCGAGCTCGAGCGAGCCGAATATCGAGCCGAACACGAGTCGAACGCGAGCCGGCTCGCTCGTTTGCCAGCCCTACCCCCATTTCCTTCATTCGACTTAACGGTTCAGTGGGCTTCAGTGGGCTGTTTGGACATTGGACCCTTATTGGGTTTAAATTTGCTGAGGGGGTTCATTTGTTCTTTTTAATAAAACTAAGGTTTTACTTTTATATATATCTTTTTCGTATAAAATTTACGACCGCCGACACCATCACGATCCCCAAAACACCCGTTATTTGGAAAGCCGACGAGGGCAATTCAGTCATTTCGCAACAGAATAATGGTGATTGACCTCCGAATCGTTGTTCAGCAACAAGCTGGGACTCTCCCCCGAACCCTTTTCCATCGTTCGCTTCTCCCCCCCCCACCACCGTTTGAATCCTTCTTCCTCTCCCACGGCGTAGAAAAATCCCTGCGAAGATCTCAGAGATCGATGTTTTCTGAGACAAAGCTAGGGTTTCGATCCAAACGGTGAGCCAATTTCTCTCTCTCTCTCTGATTTGGTTCCTGACCCTTTCAAATATTGGTGTGGATTTACGTGGGTTCGGTAGCATTCGGAAAACCCAATTCCATTTTAGGGTTTTAATTCAAATGATGAGCCAATTTCTCTTTTTGTTTGCTCTGATTTGGTGCTTGGGTACCGATCGTGGGTTTCGTATAATTAAGAACACCCAGTTGGATTTCGCGACTTTTTTCGCTTTGATTTGAGCAATGGAGTTGAAATATCGCATGCTGATTTGTTTTTGCAGATCTGGGGGAGTGTCGAAGAAAACCGGTTGAGATTTGGGGCTAAAATTTTCATTTAAGTTGGTGATACAAAATTTCGGTGGATTTGGGAATTTAGGTTTCCTTGTGTGAGAGGTGGGGTGGAAGGGATGATGTCAGCCCTGATGAACATGACGACAGCTTTGCGGGATTGGGTGTCGGCGTTGTACGATGCTCCTCCGACCCGTGCGGTTGTTTTTGGGATTCCCATTGATGGTGGGTTCTAGTCTGCTCCAATGCACTTAATTGAAAAGTTCTCCTTTGTTTGTTTACTTTTCTTATTAGGAGAGGGGATTGTGTTGATATTGGTGATCTTTTGTGGTAGAAGGTCACCTTGTGGTCGAAGCGCTCCTCATTGTGGTCATATTGTTCCAGCTCACAAGGAAGAGCTATAAGCCCCCAAAGAGGCCGTTGACAGAGAAGGTTTGTTATTTTTCGGTATTAAATCTCACTCTATGTTCATCTAGCATAAACTTGGAAAAAATGTATAGAACTTTATAATTAATGATCCAGTTTGAAACAACTAACTGACTCTTCGAATTTTATCTTGCTGCCTAACCTCGTAATTCATTTGATTTGAATTATTCGATGACCTTTTCCGTAAAAAAAATCGGGTACATCATTTATCTTATTAAACCATTTTAGAGTATCTCACATGATTTATGTGACTCTAAGTCAGTTAAAACAAGCAGAACATCTTAATTTCATAACGAATGAGTCAATTTTCAAGTAAGCTCAATGCATTGTTACCCTTAATGTTTATTGAAACTACAGCTAATGTGCTTCTCAAAGTCTAACTACTTCACTAGTATAGGCTACTTATCGAGCCTAAATCTCAAGAATCCATGTGGGTTTCCGGTACTGTATGCTAGTTCCCGGGGGAATGGCTCTAATACCATATGCCATAGCCAGTAAGCCTACCAGTATTCGCAACTTGTTGGGCCTAAATCAGCGAAACAAAATACTTTAGTAGAAGTTCCGCATGCAAATGTATTAAGTCTTATATACCAAAGAGATCTCTTGCTATCATCTAAGGCGGCACTATTGGTGTTCGACAGTTGTGCTTGTTTTTCTTTTTCAAATTCTTGTTGTCTACTTTGTTAGTAGATATTGGCTTTCTCGGGCTCTTCTCAAATAGTAACTCTCTTGTTGCAAAGTGCAGGAGATAGACGAACTTTGTGAGGAATGGATGCCAGAACCTCTTTGCCCACCTATCACGGAGGATATGCAAACAGAACCTCCAACCTTGGAAAGGTTTGAAATGATTCATCCCTTAATGTTTCAACTGGAGTAATTTATAGCACAGCGTTTGGTGGACAGAAATGCCTCGAGCTTCTGTTTTTGAGGGAAGCTGTAATGAGATTTTTAAGCCTTAAATGCAGAAGCTCCAACTTAGAGCTTCTAGTTCTGCTGAAGAGAGAAGCTGCTGTGCGTATTTTAATCCAATGCTTCTCCTAAAAGCACTAGACAAATAACACTTTATCAAACAATACTGCAACCTACAACAAAGCCAAACATGCTTTTAGTTGGAAAGATCTCGGATATATTTTCTACCTGCTTGCATTGATGCATTTTCTGTTGAACTTAAGCATAATCTTAATAATTCGTCATGTTCTTGAAGGTATTTATCATTTGGTGGCAACCACTTATTAAAAGTACTATTAGTGCAAATATTAGCAATTTAGGATGAGATTATTAGGGTGTGTTATTCACTTATTCTCCTTTCAAGATTTCATCCATTCCGTTGGCACAATTAAGATAGTGGAAAATGAGTTTGTTAAGCTTTCTTTGAACAGAATTACTGAGAGGACACTTCTGTGAGGCTCTAGCCCAAGATTTTCCCATTTGACCCAGCCTGATCCTTCCTGGCCTTGGTTATTTGGACCGGGGCTGGCCTAAAATAGCTGTAATATTTTCAAGTTAAGCCTGAAACTAGGCCTAGCCTTTTGTTTAATTAGGCTTTCTCCCTCACTCTGTGTATGCATGTGGGTGTGAGCATGCGCATTGATGTATGTATGACCAGAATTGGGTGTTGTTTCAGAGATTTGAAATAATAGTCTTCTCTGATGAGGTACTACATGGTGCAGTGCTGCCAGACCGCATACAACGATTGGTGGAAAAGAAGTCATCAACTTTGCATCAGCAAACTACCTTGGGTTGATAGCGAATGAGAAGATAATCGTGAGAAAGCTCTCCATCTTATTGTTCTTATTATAATTCATTTGTTTTTTTCCATTATAACCCTAATAATAAAGTAAATGGCATGATTCATGCATTGCTCCTTAGAGAATGTACTCGCCCATTACATTTGTATAATTACTTATTTGTTTCATTTCACTCAATGTATGATATGATTTTTAATATGCAGGGTTCATGCATTGGTTCATTGGAGAAGTATGGTGTTGGTTCTTGCGGTCCCCGTGGTTTTTATGGGACAATTGGTAAGCCTGCTTTTTTCCATCCACTGTTTATGGCTTTGTGCTAAGGGCATGTTTTGTCGAATTGTAGCTTGTACAGAAATGTTGTTGGACTAGAGCTGATCTAAGAAGCACTAGTGGCTTTGTTTTTTTAATTAAAATCCACTCTATGGCTTATTCCGGAGAAGCTTCAATTTTGTTTTTCTGCTTTTAGAGGCCTAAACGGCTCAATTTAGCTCCTCCGTAGTATTATCTCCAGAATAGTTGTTAAATAAACACCTTGTTTCTGGAACCTTCTGCTCTTTGGAGCAGAGAGGCTGTTCAAAAGCCAGATCAAAACAAGCACCAACTCCCAGAAATTGCTACAAAGATGGCAGTAAATTATATCTTCTATTCTTAATAAAGTTTTTTTTTCAAGTACCAAAATTGATTTTAAGTTTTATATCTGACAAAAGTGCATAATTTCCAGATGTTCACCTTGATTGTGAGACCAAAATTGCGAAATTCCTTGGTACCCCAGATTCCATCCTCTACTCTTATGGCATTTCCACTATTTTTAGTGTCATTCCTGCCTTCTGCAAGAAAGGAGATATTATAGTGGCGTAAGTACACCTTTTCCCTCTACACTAAATAAAGAACCTTCACAGAAAAATTCATGAAAAAAATTAATAACTCCTTTTAGCTGTACTCATTGTGATTCAACCAATATTGTGCCTTGTACCTAATATTTGCAAATTTAATCTATTAATATCAATGACTACTTGCTCTCTTTCTTAATTACTTCTTGGTGCTCATACATGTCTGTTCGCTTGTTTTCTTTTTTCTTTCTTTCTTTCTTCTTACAGAGATGAGGGTGTTCAGTGGGGAGTGCAAAATGGTCTCTATTTATCAAGAAGTACTGTTGTTTATTTCAAGCACAATGATATGGCCTCACTGGCAAACACTTTGGAGAAACTGACTCGAGGAAATAAACGAGCAGAAAAGATACGCCGTTATATTGTTGTTGAAGCCATATATCAGGTTTGTAACATTATGATCCTTCTATATCTAGATGACTTTTAAGTCTCTCTTTGGACCTCTATCAAGTTAAACTACATGAAGTCCATAGCCAAGAAACAATTTTGTAGTGCATCCATCTGCCTTTGTTTTCTTGCTTCTTAACATGTAGTAATTCTTTAAGCTACTTTCTCCAATATAAGCAGATGCGAAGGTTCTTATTATTAATTTCCCTATCTGTATGTTGTTATGCATATTCATACACATGTACATGCATTTATACATAGTGTTTGCATATATATATATATATATATATATATAGAGAGAGAGAGAGAGAGAGAGAGAGAGAGAGAGAGAGAGAGTCCAGCTACTATCCTTTTAGGAGAATGGAGGCCTTCGTCCTTCTAAGTCGTTTTAGATGATAGGAATCTCGAATCGCTGATCAGAATCGTTAAAGTTGATCTAGAGTATTTATAACGTCTAGAAACTAAATTTCATAAATTTTAAAATTTGTTATCAAGTTCATTGAAGAGTCAAAAAATGAATGGTCAAAAACAAATAACCTTGTGAAAATAGATGTTGGACTTGTTTAATTTATGATTGGAGTTATCAAACGTTATCTAAATAGTATAAAAAATTGTCTATCAAAAATTCAAGTTGTTTGGATTGTTCTACACCGTTAAACAAGCAAACGGCTTATATAGGCTGTCAAAACTGTCGATTTTGTAATCCTTTCATTACTACACAAATAATTTTTAAAATTCATGAAATTTAGTTTGTAGATACTTTAAATACTCTAGATCAACTTTAACAGTTTCGATTATCGATTCGAAATTCCTATCATCTAAAACAAATTAGGAGGACAAAGGCCTTCGTTCTTCTAAAAGGATAGTAGCTGAATTCTATATATATATACACGGTAGGATTGGAATACTATCGGCAGTAAACGGCTCAGTTGACTACCGATTGTTTTCGATGATAGAGTTTCGAAACCAATGATCGGCATCGTTGAACATGGTTTAAATCTTTTAAACTATCTAGAAATCAAATTTTATACTCTTTTGGTATTGTTCCCTTATCCATCAAGTGGACATCAAATGAAGGGCTGAAAATGAATATCCTACAAAAAGTGATGATACAATTTTTGTATTCAAGATCTAATGTCTAGATCTTGTTTTAAACAGTTTAAAGAATTTTTTAACAAAAATTCAGCTTATTTGGACTCTTTTATACTGTTAAATGATCGAACGCACCTTATTGGCCATTAAAATTACAAGTTTTGTGACCTTTTGCTAACAATCTATTTTCCTGGTATAGCAACCTAACTGCACTTGCCACAAAGCACTTCCTTCTTCCATATGAATTTTTTATATATGTATATAGAGCAAGCTACCTGTTCAAAAAAATTTAAAATTTTGCTTATACTTTTTCCAGTAACTTCATTTGGATGCTTAAAAATAGATTGTTAACAGAGTAGTTTAAAGAATTCATTAATTTCATTTCTATTTTTGAAGTTCTAAGCCAATGCCTTCCCTATCTCTAATAATTCATTTTGTTCATCAATGGTCGCAGAATTCTGGTCAAATGGCCCCATTGGATGAGATTGTGAGATTGAAGGAGAAATATCGCTTCCGTCTTATATTGGAAGAAAGCCATTCCTTTGGTGTGCTCGGTAATTCTGGGCGAGGTCTCGCTGAATATTATGGAGTTCCGGTGAGTTCAATTGTATAGATAACCCATTAAATGTTTACCTGTGCAATCATTTATTTACAATTATATTTTTGCAAAATTACATATATAACCTTGTACTACAAAAGTAATCCCTCTTTGAGAAACTTCTAATAGAAAATCAACTTTCCGTCATAATTTGGGTGATTCCCAACTTAAGGTTATGTTTCTAAGAAACTGCACTATGGAGGATGTAAATTAGAATTCAGATTTTTCAAGGGTATACTGTAAATAGGTGATGACGATATTTTTCCTGGACATTTTTTTTATTTGTTATGTTGCTACAGATTGAGAAAATTGATATAATTACTGCTGGAATGGGTAATGCATTGGCCACTGATGGGGGTTTCTGCACTGGAAGCGTCAGAGTTGTTGATCATCAAGTATGAACTGTACTGATTTGTTTTGTCGTCAGCCATTGTTTTATTTCTTTTTTTCCCCCTTCAAGCTAAATTCTTGATTACTTTTCTAATTCCGTTTTGTAGCGATTGAGTAGCTCTGGCTATGTGTTTTCTGCTTCCTTGCCTCCATATCTTGCTAATGCCGCGATTTCGGCTGTTGATTACTTGGAAGAGAATCCGTCTGTTCTTACCACACTGAGGAATAATATTGCTCTACTGTGGAAAGGTGACTTTCCTCTCATGCCCGCCATTATACAAAGTTTTCGCTAATTACTATACACTAGTCAATTAGTCCTGAAAAATTTGCAGGTTTGATTTGATCAATTGCTGTACTATAGATATCAAGAAGTCAGTATCTTTTCTATTAGGAGAATTAACTGTGAAATGAAGATGGAAATTTAATAAAGGTTAAATTTGAAAAACCGAGTCAGATATATCGTCTATAAATAAGAGCTAATGAAAGATATTTAATAAAAATAATATGGACTTTTTTTGGTTGTGAAAAGCATATTTAGAGACTGTCTGCATAAAGTTTTTCTGCCAAAAATTGTACATGTGGAGCTTTCGGAGATATCCATGTCGCCAAAATCAAATTTAATGAACCATCCACATGGTGAAAGCTCAGGGGGCCTTTCACTTCTGCTTGTCTACACAGAAATGTAGATACTCGTTGTAGAGACACTCAGTTTTGACGGTGATACTTTACAGGCTTATCAGATGTGCCGGGACTTGAAATTGCGAGTCATCCTCTGTCACCCATCATCTTTCTAAAGCTGAAGAAATCAACTAGTTCGCCAAAGGGTGACCTGCAGCTTCTCGAACAAATTGCAAAACGAGTAAGTTAATCGATATAAGATCGAGCCCTGTACTTTTGAGATATTGTGACTTTAGTCAATTTGAAAGTCAATTTACAAGAAAAAGAGGCGGAGTGGTCATTTGAAAGGATAAAGGTCACGTGCTGAGCACCTAAGAGTAATGTAAGCCAGAGATTCTGGGCTTTAAATGGGGGCTCAGCAATGCACTTGCAAAGTTTGTGTAATTAAATCGCAATGTTGTGGAAGTAAAGGGATTATCCATGCAATTCACCCTATAAGTTTTAAGCTTAGTTTGTATGTTGAGTATTGAATTGGTCCATCTAATAGTGTTTCTGTTTACTCGCAGGCCTTAGAGGAGGATTCAGTCTTTCTAGTGACGACAAAAAGGTCTTCTCTGGATCGATGCCGGCTTCCAGTGGGCATCCGCTTATTTGTCTCAGCCGGCCATTCTGAATCTGATCTCGTGAAAGTATCAAACTCGTTGAAGAGAGTCGCAGTTTCTGTGCTATCTTAGCTTCTTTTCTCTATTTCTCTTCTATTTGCAGTTGGAGGAACACATTCTATGTATATAAGTCGGTCAACTTCTTTAATTTGACTTGGATAGATTTTTGTTGTTTTAAGACGAATTTTACAAAGAAATTTTTGTTGATTGTAATGCTCTAGTCGAGAAAGGGTGTAATTGTGCTCTACATTTTTTTCTCCTTTCATTTTTGTCAACAGTTGTTTTCGTGCTCTACATTTTTTCTCCTTTCATTTGTGTCAACAGTTGTTTTCGTGCTCTACATTTTTTCTCCTTTCATTTTTGTCAACAGTTGTTTTCGACGCTGGTCTGGGGCCTACCAGTTAAGTGGGCCGTGGAACGCAAATCCTTAAATCTTATAATTAAAATCTAATCAATGTGTGCGTTGGGTTAAGAGCTAGCCTACGGAATGCAAGATCAACTCCAACAATGTCACAATCCTTTAATTCGTAATTTTTAAATTTCACATAATTCGGGTGATGGTTCCAGGTGTCTGTGTGCTGCTCCACTTGAAATCCCAGCTGCTTCGATGCCACGCTCCAACAAACCCACCACAATCCGCCACGTGATCCTCCGTCCCACAGTTTTTTTTTTTTTTTTTTTCTTTTTATGTCTTTATTTTACGTGTATACTAACTGAACGTACCCGAAACTGCACCCCGTTCAAACCACAGGATTGTAATCGTAATTTCATCCCCCACTCTAAGCTTCACACGCACCGTGAACTGCGATGCAGCGTTTTGCGGGGGACACTTTGGTGGCCCCATTACGAGTCGGCGAAGGAAACGATCTCGACGTGAGGCGGAGTCGTGACGACACGTGGGCTCCACCTAAAAGTTGGTCTCTTCCAGGTGAGCCACAACGGACCCCGAGTGCACCCAATTCGAAACCGAGGGTCGTAATCGTAATTTCGCCCCAGCTAACGCCTACCCCACGCACCGTGAAGTGCGTTTTAACGTTACTCGGGGTACAATTTGGGAATTCATTGCGGGCGCCCGTAGCAACACCCGTTTTGGACGGATCCGGACTCAAGAATGCTCAGGCGCTGAAACATGGACCCTATCTTTTGCCACTCTGACACGTGGGAATGGTGGGATCCACCGCCCGTTCCCCTTCATAAGTTTCGCGCGCACCACAAAGAGCGTATCTCCGCATCATCTGTCTCCTCTCTCTCCCTCTCCCTCCTCGGCCTCGCCCTTCGCCGCGAGTCTCGCGCTCTCTCGCTCTCTTCTCTACTCATCACTACTACGTAGAACACGCACGCGCACGCGCACGCACACACAATCTCTCTCTCCCCGCACTACTCATCAATGGCGACTTCGTCTCTGGGGTTCCGTCCCTCCTTTTCCGTCCCCTTGCCGACCCGACCACCTCCTGGGACCGCGGCGGCCCGAGGGTCTGCGGCGGCGGCGGCTCTCCGCCCTCGGCTCCTTCTACTCACCCCCCTCTGCTGCTCCACCACCCCGAGGAACCGAGGATCGCTAGGGTTTCTTGTTAGGGCTTCTTCTTCTTCGGGTCCCTCGACCGCCGAAGCCCTGAAGGTCTCTCTTTCTCCCCAATTTAACCCTAAATTTGTCCCCTTTTGGTTTAATTCCTTCCTTTTTTGCTTCTGTGTTGTGTGGGATTGGTGACGTATTTGTTGTGTGGTTGTGAACAGTTTAAGTCGATTCCGACGAAGCCCGTCGAAGGGCAAAAGACGGGGACCAGCGGATTGAGGAAGAAGGTTCATTGATGTGTTTTGGGTCCTTTTTCTTTTTGACCATTAAATTCTTTTTCGTTTTCAACTCGGTGTTGATCGATTTCTTGTCAGGTTAAAGTCTTTCAACAAGAGAATTATCTTGCTAACTGGATTCAGGTATTGGGGATTCATCACGTTGTGTTTGTAGTTTCTATAATTGATTGGGAGGGAGATTGATATTCAGTATATATACTTTTCTTTTCTAAATTTGTAGGCTTTATTTAACTCGTTGCCCCCAGAGGATTACAAGGATGGGTTGCTCGTCTTGGGGGGTGATGGCCGTTACTTTAATCGCGAGGCAGCTCAGGTACTTGACTCTTGATGCCTACTGATTTAGAGAGTAGTTCTGAAAAGTTGAAAAGGTTTAGATCTTTTGGTTCTGTATTCTGTCTTATGTTTAAGTGACTATATTCTTAGGTCGTCTTTTCTTGTCTCTGGCTATACCCTTTTTCTGTTTTTTTTGTTTTTTTTTTTTTTCTTGCAACACAGATTATCATCAAGATTGCAGCAGGGAATGGTGTTGGGAAGATTCTTGTTGGCAGGTTAGTAATTTAAATTACAAATTTGAATTAGAGAGTAAATAAATAAGATATATTTATGTAGAAATTGAGTTTTGTATGTGCATTTGTATATGCCCCTTTCTTGCTTCGGAAAGGGGATTTGAATATTAGGAATTCGAGTACGGAAATCAATTAAAGACTCTGGGGGGAATGTATGTGGGGGTGGATGGATAATAATTGAAACTATCAGCAAGCTAATCATTTTGTGAATATGCATGTAAAGAGAAGATCGAATTGTAAAATAATAAGGACAATAATATCAGAAATACCATCTATTAGATTAATTCTTTTTCTTCCTTCTGCTTTATTGTTTGCATTTTATTGGTGTTTACAAGAATGCCTTGTGTGCTTTCTTCTTGTTTAAATTACAGTTGAAGAGAATTACTTAGCAATAAGCTGTCTAGTATTTGTTATTTCGTACTAGAAGTTATTATGCTACCTGTAAACATATACATAGAGTCAGGTCTCCTGCTTTCAGCAATTAACTGCAATTTGAGTGATCAATTCAAACTTCACCTTTCCCTGTTTACTTTGTTTTCTGTTTTATACATGTTGCTTTATACTGAAAGAAGATACATATAGAGATTTATGTGCATCCACATGTATAGGTTTGCCTATATGTAATTGAACAAGGTTTGATTTGTACATATCTACAGAGATAACAACATATTAGAATGTATGTATGTACATTTTGTATTTTCACTGATAATTAGGGAGGGAAGGAGACTACTTTGGTCTCTAAATCTAGCACATGTGCTTCTGTGAACCTACTTATGATAGGATCTGTGAGCCTACAAAGGAACATGCCTACTTTTCTTTTATTTCTCCATAATTTAAACAACCTCTTTGATGGACCTAGCATTCATAAAGCTAATCTTTATGTCAATATAAGATTACTTGTTGGTTTGGCTCATTTGACTGGTTTTGAAGTTCTTTATATTTGATTCTCTAATGTATGGCGCTGAAAATAATGCAAACCTCTTCAAGTTGTGAGTCCTCAATTAAAAAACAAATTAAATTGAATATTGTGGTTGAATTGTTTTTCCTCGTCGAGCACTGGACGGCCTTTTATTCAACTTATGTGTTGACTGCTGTAACCGAATTGTAATATGGTCTTTACAAAATGTTGTTAAGTGGAATGCTTGATATGTCTCTTCAAGGGAAAAAGATATTTTCATGCTAGCTTTAAAAATTTTGACTTCCAAAATGCTTTGGAAAGATCATGTATGGTCTGCTTATTTTTACATATGTAACTAAATAAATTATGCAATTTTCCTGTCAGGGATGGTCTCATGTCAACTCCTGCTGTTTCTGCAGTAATTCGCAAAAGAAAGGTATGCATTTGACTTGTTCTTTTTTCAGAACCTATTTTGTTATTTTCTTCATGTATTTTGCCTCTTAAGCTAATATTGGTGTTGCCTTTTCGCTTAAATGTTCGGTAGGCGAATGGTGGTTTTATCATGAGTGCAAGCCATAATCCTGGTGGGCCGGACTATGATTGGGGAATTAAGGTATATGCTTTGAGTTTCCTTTTAGTAACTAAACTCAATAGAAGTATCCTTGTAATTGTGTATATGCTTGAATATTCTGAGGATTATTTGGTTGGAGGATTATAGGGGGCTTATTATTCCCTTATTCTACCAAATGCAATGTGAAAAAAAAAGGAGGAACAGAACTGGTCAGACGCATAAGTGAAATATACGGGAGCAACTGCCTGGCATTATGTATTTTCTGATCACCTTTTTTTTCAGTTTAACTACAGCAGTGGACAACCTGCACCAGAATCAATTACCAACGAAATATATGGGAACACTCTTTCGGTATGTCCCTTGTTTTTTTTTCTCCTTTTTTAAAAAATTCTAATTACTCTTTTGAAGTTTGCTGAATCTCATTTGGTCAGTGATTGTTTTCTTCTGATGACTTCTGTTCCATCAACAATTTGGACTCTTATTGTTGCTGTATCATACAATTTCGCCATTTTTTGTGATTATTTTGTTCCTTTTATTGCACATTCTATTTCCTTTTTTATCACTTTTTATTGCTGAAACTGCAGATTGTTAATTGAACTTCAACTAGTGAAATTTATGAGGTTACATGTAATGTCTAATGCTGAACAAGCAACTTCTTGCAGTAA
Organism: Ananas comosus; assembly: GCF_001540865.1. Taxonomy (NCBI): domain Eukaryota; kingdom Viridiplantae; phylum Streptophyta; class Magnoliopsida; order Poales; family Bromeliaceae; genus Ananas; species Ananas comosus. Next base: position 6,809,505 of record NC_033625.1, read on the forward strand.
ATGCTTCTTGAACTATACCGCATCAATGATTTGAATAAGTTTACAATTTTTCCATTAACATTTTATGTTTTTGGGAAACCTGGTGTTCATCTTACCAGTTTCAAATAATCTGAGCTGTTAATGAACAAGTTGAATTTCAGAGAGAGGCGTTTAATCGCTGGCAAAAATCAGAAGCAAGTATTATACCTACTTGAATCATTGAGAAAAGTTATGTTTTATATGTTGTCAATTAATTGCTTTACCTATAAAACATGTTTAATAATGTTGTGTTGAAAAGGCCATGATATTTCTGGGGTTGCTAAAGAAATATAAAACTGAAAGAACCTTGCACTTATATGTAGCCCTAAATATAGGTATTTTTGTAAATTTCCTAACAGAACCACTTTTAAGTGAAAAGTGTATTAGTCGGTTTAATAGGCTCAGTTCGGTGGCTTCGGTTGGATAGGTAATGAGCCGAGCTTTAGCATTTAGGTCCCAGTTTGTCTTGAACTAAATTAAGCCTGAGCACATCTTTAAGTCTGAAGCTTGGGCATGGTTCATCCTGTCTTGTTGAAAGCCCTAGTTACTGTAAATATTAACTAATATATTTGTTGTTCAATTCTATGGAGTCTCTCTCGACCCTTATACATCAATTTTCTGGCCAATAACTAGTCAAACTTGTGCATACAGATTTCAGAAATAAAAATCGCAGATATTCCGGATATTGACCTATCCTCTCTAGGAGTTACCACTTATGGCAACTTCACTGTCGAGGTGATAGACCCTGTTTCTGATTACCAGGAATTATTAGAGGTATGTATTGAAGGAGAGAAATTCATTATAGCTTGTCTACTGTTGTCTTTTTTTTTTAACTTGTTTTTTTTGCAGTGTGTGTTTGATTTCCAGCTTATCAATGATCTTCTTTCTAGACCAGATTTCAGGTGAGGTTATTGTTCTTAATTTGCAGAAGGGATGACTATTAGATGATTTAAGAATTTTACTTAGTGATCCCGATTTTACAGTTCTTGACCCTGTTTATTGTCCATAGATAAACTTTGTTTTGCATTGGTTCTCTAGAACAGCTATTTTGATTTATAATCGGAATGAAGAATAAGTTGCCTCATGTGATTTGATTATAAGTGCGTTGAATAGGAGATTGGGATCTTACTTATGTGCCTAGAGTTACTGGATCTAGAAAGACATGGACAACATTGGGGGACCACCATGTGAAGGTTGTACTTAATTGCATGCAGAATCACGGACACTATAATTTCTTTTCTTTTTGAGCACTAAATCTTATCATGTACGGTTTATTCTAGTCATTAGATTATTTTTTAGAAAAATACATTTGTTTAGGTTCCAACTCAACAAAGATTGAAGATTGGCTTCTTATAGTTTTATCAATCCTTTCATTTCTTGTTCTCTGTTAAAAACAATGCTCTTTTCCAGCTGAAAAAAGAAAAAGAATTTTTATTTCTATCCTATGTTCCTAGCTAAAGAAATGCATGAGACCATCATCCAACATTTCTCTCAAATTATTACAAATTTTTTGTTGTTGTTCTCATAATTCTTAGTTGCTTTTACTAGTTATTTGTGTTTTTTGTCTAACACATAAATGAAATACCTCTTCTACATTAGATCAGTTTGTTCTATGCCTCTTTCTGGATCCACATAATTTTATAAGAGAGTGAACTTTGTAATTCTGTTTTTGACCTTGGACTTACATTTGCAGATTCATATTTGATGCTATGCATGCAGTAACTGGTGCATATGCAAAACCTATTTTTGTCGACAAACTTGGAGCCAATCTGGTTTGGTTTGAATCTCTCTAAATTTTAACTATGAACTGTTTGCAAAGAAATTGACTGTTTGACATTTAACAGTCTTGAGTCCATTTTTGCAGAAGTGTATTTTGAATGGAGTGCCTCTTGAAGATTTCGGCCATGGTCATCCTGATCCCAATTTAACGTATGAAAATATTCCCCATTTCAGGCGACTTTTTTTGCTACAGTATTTTTTGAACTCTTTTAATTTGGTGACAGGTATGCTAAAGAGCTTGTTAGCATTATGTATGGTAAAGATGCTCCTGACGTCGGAGCTGCAAGTGATGGTATGTAATTGGTTATAAATGTAATGATCTGAGGAAATCAGATATGCTTTTAAGTTGGAAATGAACATCACTGATCATTATTTGTTAAAATTTTAAGATGGTTTATGGAGAAGAAAAGTACATGCATTTTCTGTTGATGCATTTTTCTGTCATGTTATCCATCGAGAATAGCACTTTTGATGACGATTTTCACCCTTAGTCTTGCAACAACAATTTTATTCATCCAGGTGATGGTGATCGAAACATGATTCTCGGAAGAAACTTCTTTGTTACGCCATCAGACTCTGTTGCCATTATTGTAGCGTATGCGCAGGCGGCAATTCCTTATTTCCGTGATGGCCCCAAAGTATCAACATGCTATTTTTTCCTTTCCTTCTTGTGTTCATTTCTTTTACTAATAAAATAGATATCCACCAATAATTTTCTATTTCATCAGTAACCACATTATCTTTCAGGGACTTGCCAGATCCATGCCAACCAGTGGGGCTCTCGATCGAGTTGCAGAGAAATTGAATCTTCCATTCTTCGAGGTATGAATATCTGTGAGGACAAGTTTATCATATAAAACACTTGGTGCTTCTTTGGCCTGCTTCCATAACAGCCGCTTTACTCCAAATGGCAGAAGCTTTCAAAAATCAGGCCTTTAGCCAACAATTAATCTGAAGCTTTTGCTACAGCAGACGGAAGCTAGGATGAGGTTTTGGGCCTCAAAAATAGAAGATCCAATTTGAAGCTTCTGCTTCTGCTAGAGCAGAAAGCTGTAAACAGCTATTAGCTTTGAACAACTCTTTAAATTGTACTTCCAGATATATCATGCTCTTCTTGTTGGCTTTGGCTAAGCTGATCATTTTTCTGCATTAGGTTCCAACCGGTTGGAAATTTTTTGGGAATTTGATGGACGCTGGGAAGTTGTCGATATGTGGGGAGGAAAGCTTTGGAACTGGTTCCGACCACATCCGTGAGAAGGATGGCATTTGGTCAGAACTTAATTGAGTGATTATACAAAAAACTTAACATATCTATGCCTTTCAATGTTAAAGAGAAATCATGATCTTTATCAAAATATTATAATACTAAAATGTAGTTCCTTCAAGATCAATTTTCACTTGCTTCTGTGCCACTGCACTTATGATCATGCCTGAGAGCAGCTGAATGAAAATCTTGTTGTTCGTTTAGAGTGGTGTTCCATCCGCCCAGAGTAACAGTTCTAGGATGAACCCAGAGTAACAGTTCCATCCGCCCATTAGAGTGGTGTTCACTTTATCCCATACTTTTACAGTTATGGCTCATCAGTTCAATAGCCAATGAAACTTAGAATTGATTTTATTATTGGTTTGTCCCTGAATAGTAGGATAACATGAAGATGAAAACATAAAAAAGTTATCACTTCTATATTTATCCCCAAACAATGCAGTAGCATGGAAAATTGTCGCTTCCCTCCTTTACATCTAATTAGAGTATACTGTTATTCCTATGGCGGAAGCTGAATTATCTCTTTGATTATGGCTATTGCCTCTCACTTGATCATTATTTGATTTAAAATATATTTTGTTTAGGCATTGAATGTCAATTTTGTATTGTAATTAACTTACTATCAATTTATATTTTGTTTTACTTTCAGTTAATTTATATATTCTTTTCTTCCTAGGGCTGTTTTGGCTTGGCTTTCCATCATCGCATACAGAAACAAAGACAAGAAGGTGGGAGAGAAGTTGGTGTCTGTCGCAGACATTGCCAAGGAGCACTGGGCCACCTACGGCAGGAATTTCTTCTCGAGATATGATTATGAAGTAAGCATACGCTCTCTCGTAAGTCTAAAATAAGTATATCTTAGCAAATTTATTTGCTTTTCCATATTAAATTAGCAACTAGAATTGGATCTCACCAAATCTTGGTGTCGTTCAGGAATGTGAATCTGCAGGAGCAAACCAAATGATGGAGCACCTTAGGGACTTGATCTCAAAAAGCAAACCTGGCGATAAACATGGTTTCGTATCTAAACAGAAAATTTTGTTAAAAAATTTAGGTTAATACCAGCCCATTTAATGTTTTAATGATGCTATTCTCTGTTTTTATTTCAGGGAATTATACCCTCAAATTTGCCGACGATTTCTCCTACACTGATCCTGTAAGTTTCTCTTTAATTATGGTCTTTTGATTACTTAGTGCTTCTTATACTTCCTGGGAATATATACTCTTTCTGCATACCTCAATTACTAAATATCCCGCTTTGTCAGGTCGATGGAAGTGTGGCAGCGAAGCAAGGCCTTCGGTTTGTTTTCACAGATGGATCAAGGATTATATATCGTCTTTCGGTACGCATCCTGATCTATACATGGTAAAATGAGTTTTTTACGAGATCGCTTGGATTTTATTACTCAAGTTACTTTATACCGCATGTCCAGGGGACTGGATCAGCAGGCGCAACAGTACGAGTGTACATTGAGCAATTCGAGCCTGACGTCTCCAAGCACGACATGGATGCTCAAACAGCATTGAAGCCTCTAATAGGTACCTGATCTTTTCAAGCGCTCATTTTTGAAGGGTTAAAAGAGGTCCATATTTTTCTTCTTTAACACTTACCCTTTGAGTTCCCCTGCCCTAGATATCGCGTTGTCGGTTGCTAAGCTGAAGGACTTCACCGGAAGGGAGAAGCCTACAGTCATCACATGAACTATAGTTGAAGGGATCGGCACGACCAATTCTTTTATTTATATGATGGGCCTATGCCCATTTTTGGCAATAAGATAAAGCATTCAGCTCCCGTTTTCCCCCTTTTTTTTTTTCAGTGTGTAAGCTTTGCATAAGGGTTGATACTTAAATTTCATGAGTATATTTTATCTTGCTATTAAGTATAATAACGTATTGTTGCCTCTGATGAGACCTAGTGGCGTTTATTGGTTCACTTTAGAATAGGAATTGTTAGGTGGTATTTCCAATCACGCAGTTTACCCCATGCCCAGATAATTTAGATAAATATAAGTAGGATACCAGAAAATTTTCAGCAGCGTGAGTCCATGTGCATAATGTGTTCTTTAGCTTGCAAGGATAGATTCACATAACCTAATCAAAAGTAATGAAAGATACAGAAGCCATATCTATGTCTTTAATCACAATGAACTTGAGAAAAAGTAAAACAAACGAAACATGCATAACAACATGAATAAAAACCACAATTATTCGTTCACAAGGGAAGCTACTGTTTCAATTACCCAAGTACTACGAGAGAGAGAGAGAAGCATAGTCATACAGTCATTCATTCCATCTGGGTTCGAAACGAAGCTGTTTTGTTCGGTGTTCAGGGAAAGCCTATATTTCTACAGCAAAAACTGCTTTTGAAGCAGCTGCAGCTTGCAACAAGTTGCAACATAAGCCACACCTTCAAAATCAATTTCAGGTGCCCGAAGCAGTTGAGGGTTCTGAAGTGAAGTCACTTTAATTTGAGATCACAGAGAGTATCATATCAGTTTACCGTCTCTTTGCCTTCATCCTTTACATCAATTAATCAATGAAACAGTGATATCACGTTTTTAGAAAATGGGACATCCGAGATCTCCAGAGAAAAAAAAACTTGACGAATAGAGAAAAATGACAAATGATCATATTGAACCTACAATATTGATGTACTATAATATGGGAAAGAAGATTGCTCAAGGTGGATACCCAAACCTGTAGAGAGAGAGAGAACGCGAAGGATGAAAAGACTATTTTATCTCACGTCCCACCATCAACATCAAACCCTGCCCCTGTCCATCCAGATCCAGAAGAAGTTCCTCTCCCCTTGTGCAGGACAAGAGAGCCTCTTCCTCTCCCTGGGTTGGGGGGTCTTTTCTTCTCTTTCATCTCAGTGGTTCGTTGCGTGTTTCCGCCGGAGGAAGCTGACTCTCCAGAATTATTCACGGGAGAAGTCACATTTTCTGGCGCTTGAATAGCTATATCTGTTTGTTGTGTAGCTGTTGGGTTGCTCTGAGCATGTTCCGTGGGCTTCCGATCCTTAAAAAAGGGGAAGCTTTAGTCACCACTCACACCAGAAATAAATATGTTGATATTATGTTTAAAACTTCCAAAAGGCCAGCTCTTCTGACAAATGACTTGGTGCCAAACCATGGTAAACAGCTTACCACCAAAGCCAAGAAGCAGCACCAATGAGTTTGGGAACCAAAAGTTTCAAGCTTTTGCTTTGGAAGAAATTGAAATGAGATTGTGGGTTCCAAAACTCTAATTCTGCTAATATAGGATAAGGAAATTCTACTAAAAAGTAATTATTACTTCTTCGGAAAAAAACTCCTACTCAAATAGATCCTATGCAAAAGATCCAGCCAGTACAAACAGGTCCTTAATATTACGAGCTATGGCAGGCTTTTTTTTTTGGGTTAAATTTTGGTTGAAAATCTGAATATTACACAAAAGAAAGATGTTTTGCTGAGAACATGGATGAAGGTGGATGCAAGCAAAAAATGTTTAAAACATTTTTTTGGTTAAATTTTGGTTGAAAATCTGAATATTACACAAAAGACAGATGTTTTGCTGAGAACATGGATGGAAGTGGATGCAAGCAAAAAATGTTTAAAACATTGAAAAAGAAAAAGGTTATGATGGTGGGAAAGACCAAGAAGCACTTACAGAAACATCAGAAGAGAGTCTGCTGGGATTGAGAGCCTCTAGTCGTTTCTTTAGCTCCTCTAATCTCGAATATTGAGTAGCAGCACCCTCTTGGACCTATTTATATGCAGTCATTAATTTTGTAATAAGAGAAGATGCAAAAACAAAGCTGTAATGACCAAAAAGCATGTGTAAAAAATTTTAAAATAAGTAAAAATATACCAGCTGATTTAGATCGTCACAAAGCTTCTTCTTGGCTTCCTCTTCATCTCTAACAGCCTGTGCTGCAGCTTCCCACGCCTGTAATGTTTAAACATAGTTTATACATACACGAAAAAGAGAACCAGAACTTTGACATTAGTGTTAATTTTGTACATTGAAGTTCACCCAACAATATATTTTGGCACATTAACATATCATAATGCATCATATCATAATGCATTTGCATAGTACATGTTGGGGACATGGACGATGGTTAGAGAGAAAGCTACAGTTGTCAGCCAGAAATAAAAGAAATGAGAAGGATTTCAATCCCAAATACACCAAGAATAAAAGAGAAAGGTGAATAGTTGATAAGACAAAATTAAAAAAAGGTGACAAAAGGAGAAGTAAACAGAAGATAGAAGAAAGGATTAGTCCTACTGCACCTGTTGTTATGGTTTATTTATGTCGTAACAAAGTAATGGCTTCCAATAGAAAGAAAGCTAACAAGTTGATTTATCCTCTTCTTGACCCATTGCGCCTGAACAAGGTTTTAGGTCCAATCAGGATCTTAAATAAGTAATCGAGGACAGTATAGGTCAGGCTGTGATGTGCTACAGCTGGACTTTGACTTTTGTTAGACAAATTATATCTTTAATATATTAAAAATAATGGAGTGGGTTTATCTAAGTTTTGAAATTCAACGTGGACACCCCAATTCAAAATTCCTGCCTCTGATGTATCTCCCCTTCCCTTTCTTCGACAAGATCATGATGTGGACCGCGAACACCAAATTGATGCTTCTCCATTCTCAAGCATGATGCTTTCAGCTACTCGATCTGGTGGCCACCAAGCTTCTTCTCCAACTCTGGCACCGCCCCTCTGCGCTGACTCTGGCGCCAATGCCCCTGCTCATTGCTTGCACAGTATTTTTCTCATTAGGGATTTCTTGCGAAGCAACAAATTGATGGTCCCTTTTTACCACTTCTGCAAATTGAAAGCAGCATGCAACACACTCCCAAACACTCTAAGCACAACCGTCGCCAGGCAGGCCATGCTTAATAGCACATAACAGTAGTTAATATCCTCTTTCCGAACAGGGCATACAGATGCACAACTTATATAAAACAATACAACATGGTGGTGAGGAAAATAGGGAATTTTTAAGCTTAATGAATATATAAGTGAATTGAAAACTTGTAAAAGATAAAGCAAGCACCATGTAGTAGCAAGAGAGAAGACGATAATCACATTAAAATCTCTATTATAACAAGGCATACCTTTTTTGCTTGCTCTTCCTTTAGCTTAGCCATGCGTATTCTCTCAGTTGCCAACTCGATCTTCTTTCTGAGATGCTCAAGTGCTTAAAGCATGACAAAAATGTTAAAAGAAAAAAAAAATCAGCAAAAAAAATAAAAAATAAAAAAAATCAAGGAATACAACAAAACTTGCACTGAAGCAGGCACAATAGGCATGCAAATAGAAATCATTCAAATGCAAAATGAACCTTGTTTCTTTGGTCCAGCAGTTAGTTTCATCTCCAATGATAGATTCTCTAGCTCACGTTCCACATCACGAATTTTTGAGTAGTTTTCTTGAATATATCTGCAACAAGATTAAGATTCGATATTATTCAAAAAGATAGTTTACTAGTAAGATTTATAAAGAGTGAATAACAGGCAAATGAATCGAGCCTCATTGAGCAGTTTTGACAGAAATTATGCAGAAGAACATGGCATTCATAAAATTAATGCTATCATCAGAGGAACACATATGGCGTCCCCTTTGATGACTATTATAGAAGACGCATGCTACAAGCATCTATCGGCACAAAATTTGGCAGGCGAATAAGCATGTAGTGTTTTTATCAAAATTATAGTCTAGAGCCTCCAGTAACTTGCCACTACGAATATGACACTTTAAAAACTATGATACATTTTGCAGATTATAAAAATTAACAATCATTTAGCCATGTCACCATCGTGCTGCGCCTAATCATTTTTTAGTTGTCAACTAACAGAGTTCAAGTTATATTGAGTCCCATGCTTTATGTACGTTCAACATAGATAAAATTCTTCCTAAGAACTTCCACTTACACATACATTAACCGAAAGTGTTTTAGAAGCAAATAATTACCAGGAATCTATGTTCAAATAAAGTTCCTTGTTGCTTATCAGAGAACCGGTATATAAATTTGCTTCGTCAAGATTACAAGAGAAGTGACAAATATTGTTACGCATGCCATCAGCATATGAATAAAACATAATTATTCATATAGAAAATCGTTTGAGACTCAGAGAAGCAGTTAATTTAAAGGAGAAATGATGGGCAGTGAGGAATCGACAAATTTTAAAATCATGAACAATTGAATGTTGATAGAATGAAGAATTTAAAATTGCAGGTCTGATATTACCTGACGATGGAATATCAGAAAAGGATAAAACGGTTTAGGTATGTAAACAAACACTACATTACATATCGGTAAGGAGGATTAATTGATACAAGTTTACGGCGTCACGAGCATAAAGGAGTGAAAAAGAGTAAGCACTGATGTGCAGGCCCAGTATTTGAATTAATTGAAAATATATCTCTAAAGTCTCCGCACAGAAATATTTGGCACATGAGGCTGCTTTTGTAGTCCTGATTGCGTTATTGTACTTTTGTTATCATTAAATTGTATATATAGAAAAAAAACCCAATCCTTGACGCTCGAGATAGAACTACTCAGACGCTTAACAACAAAGGGTTAAAAAGAAAAAAAAACAAACAAAAACAAGAAAAACAAAGTTGTTGTGATTTGTGAAGATCGAATTTACAGGGTCCATAAAGAGCAAGAGACCCACATATCACGTATATATAGTAACTAATGAATGAAGGTAGAGGTACTACTAAATTAAGAACCCAAGCATTGGTTCTTAAACATTCCGATCCACGCCTACATTGTTGGTAACGAGGTGCAAAACCCTAAAGAGGGACGAATTAAGGAGATGGAAAAAATAGATCTGAGAGGAGACGAGAATTATCACACTCACTTCTTCAGCTGAAGCTGCTCTTCCTCGATGACCTAGAGCACCAAAACAACGACGATGAGAAACTTCTACAGCGATCTAAAGAGATCTACACAGAGAGAGAGAGAGAGAGAGAGGACCTTCTCGGTGTAGGCGATGATGGGGGAGTCTCGGGCGAGGCCATCGGGGCCGATCTCGGGGAGGAGAGAGGGGCGAGAGAACGCCATGGATGGGCGCCGTAAAGAGAGAGAGAGAGAGAGAGAGAGGGTGGGGGGTTATTCTCCACTTCCCTCTTCTCGTTCTCTCTCTCTCTCTCTCCGCGTCGCAGCGGGGGTAGAGTCTCGGATCTGGGAATCGGAAGTTCTTGGAATCTTGTTCTGCTTTATTTTTCCCGCAGGCACCCTTCAATTTTTCTTAAATTTTCCAGAAATAATACTGCATAAAAACAAATTAGTAAACTCGATTGATTATTTTTTATTTTATATTTTAAAAGGCCAAGCTGCACCTTGCAACATAAGTAAATCTCTTACACTCTAAAGGCTATTTAACGTAATTGGTTAAAAACTTAAACGCCTGAGGTCCAAATTCCAAAATATAATTACTCCTTATCTCTACTAATTAAGTTTATTTTTAAATAAGAAGCAGCAATTTTCTATTTTAAATTAGTGAATCATTCACTATATTTAAATATTTAACTGCTTCTATATTTTGAACGGAATAAATTATTTCTGTTTTAAATTAGTAAATCACCGGCTATATTAAAATATTAATTACTTTTATATTTGAATTCCATAAATTATTCATCCTAGTAATAAAAAAAAAACTGCATCCTCCCCACTTGGCACATTTGCCTGGATCACTGGATGGAATGGGCCAGGACTTGAACAAGATTTGCTGAGCCAAGCCTGTTCGGGCGGGATTTTGGCTATCCAATATTAAAGTAGTAGATTTGGCAAGTGTCCTAGCCTAGCTGGGCTAAACTAGTTTTAAGCAAGCCTATTTTTTGAGCATAAATCCAAATCACATAAGTTGCAATTTTTTTTATTAAATTTAATAGTTTTATTAGCTATTAATTATTTTAATTTTATTTACTAGAAAATATTTAAATTATCAGATTGAATAAAATTATAAATAAATGTAATAAAATTACTAGTTTATTTAATTAAAAGTAAAAGTATTCTCTTTTTTTTTTTTCAAAAAAGTTGACTTAAGGGGGGGCCACTTCGAAATGGCCTGTAGGCTAATAGTCGAGGAGGCCACTTCCGAAAGGCATAACATAACCCTCTTGAAGCAAGCATTTCGTCAAACGGCTTAACTACCAGACACAGATACAACGAAATAGAGAAGGGGAGGAGGGGTGGGTGGGGAAGTTACCATTTACCATTTACTATTTTCCAACCGAGCGTGGCCATTACCATTGTCGTTGCCATTGCCATTACTTCTCAACCAACTTAATTCCAACCATACGTGGGTCATCAACCACCCACGCGCTTGAAAGTTGACTTCATGAACTACTACTACTACTACTACTACTACTACTACTACAAACCCTTACCCTAGCCCTAAGACGCTTCCACTCCACTCCGCCATGGATCCGTACAAGTTCCTCGGCATCTCCCTCAACCCCGACGGCTCCGTCACCCGCGCCGCCACCTTCCCCCTCGTCCCGGCGAGCCCCGTCGAGGGCGAGGAGGTCGCCGGCGCCACCGTCCTATCCAAGGACGTCCCCCTCAACCCCGCCACCTCCACCTCCCTCCGCCTCTTCCTCCCCTCCGCCGCCGCCGCCGCAAACCCTAACCCCAAGCTCCCCCTCATCGTCCACTTCCATGGCGGCGGCTTCGTCCTCTTCGGCACCGCGACCCCCTTCGTCCACGCCTCGTGCGAGCGCCTCGCCGCCGCCGTCCCCGCCGTCGTCGCCTCCGTGGACTACCGCCTCGCCCCCGAGCACCGCCTCCCCGCGGCCATCGACGACGCCGTGGACGCCCTCCTCTGGGCCCGCTCCGCTTCCTCCGACCCCTGGCTCCTCCGCGCCGACCCCTCCCGCTGCTTCCTCATGGGCTCCAGCGCCGGGGCCACCATCGCCCTCCACGCGGCCCTCCGCGCCAGAACCCTAGACCTAGACCCGCTCAAGCTCACCGGCCTCATCCTAAACCAACCCTTCTTCGGCGGAAACGAGCGCACCGCGTCCGAGAACGCCATGCCCCACGACAAGGTCGTCCCGCTGGCGGTGGCGGATCTCATGTGGGAGCTCGCGCTCCCGGAGGGCTCCGATCGCGACCACGAGTACGCCAACCCTAGGGAGGAGGGGCTCGAGGGGCTACCCCCGTGCCTCGTGAGGGGGTACAAGGGGGACCCGCTCATAGATAGGCAGAGGGTGTTCGCGGGAATGCTCGGGAGGAGAGGGGTGAGGGTGGTGGCGCGCGTGGAGGGGGAGGGGCACCATGGGGTCGAGCTCTTCCGTCCGGAGAAGGCCGCGGAGTTCGTCGCCGACGTCGCGAGCTTCGTCCGCCGCTGCCATGGCGGAGACGGGGAGGAGGAGGAGGAAGACGATGGTGATGGCGCCGCACAGCGTCGGGAGAGATTATAATTTATTTATTAGGGTCCTGCTTATTAGAGTTTTCTGCGTCATTGCGATTCGGTCCCTCCGTTTTTTTTGTTTTTAATAAATATAATAATAATAATAATAATAATAAATCGGGTCCTAAACTCCTAATCTGAGATTTCATATATTTTCATTTATTATGTATTTCTTTTAAAAAAAACATTAACTACTGTGTAAGCGTGTAGTACTGTGATTTCCAATCGTGTATTCGTGTAGGCAATTGTGTTGGCCCGCTGGGCCTGGGTCCCCCCTTATGGAGAAACTATTGCCTGCACCAGGTGTATACGTATACTCCATACAACACAACGCCCTTTTAAAGATTTAATACAATGATATAAAATAATGTAACTAATAATATTCAAAGAGCCTATGTATGTATTAAAAATGAATATTTTAAAAAATTCATCAGATATTGTGTGCAGCAATATTGTATGATTGAATTGAAAAATAATAAGGTATTGTATTTTTCAAAAATAGTAATATTTTATGCAAATTGTACTAATTTAATTACGATAAATTTTACAATTTCATCAAAAAAAAAATAAAAATAAAGGAGCATGTAATTATATATTCTTGTGCCAATTCTTTATAGTTTTAAATTTCTCACTCCAACAAAGCAACAACCTAATACTATTATAAGGCAACCCTTAATGCCAAAAGTAATTTATACATATATCTAATTACAACTAATAAGAGACTGGAGTTTGAATACTGTTTTCAAATTCAAACAAATATATATATATATATAAGTAAAAAATTGGGCGGTCCACGGCAGACGTGGTGGACAGGGTTCCAGGTAACAATTGTTCTCCTACCACCCACGTGCCGCTTCGCTAATAGCTACTGCTTCCACTCGCCAAAAGCGCCCTTTGCTTTTGTTTTTTTTTTATTTTATATTTTTCTATTCCTTTAGTTATTATTTATTTCACCCACTCGCTTTGCCCTTCGCGACTTCGATCTCCCGCAAGAAACGAGAAGTTGCGGAGGGTTTTAACAATGGCCGACGACGACGACGGCGGCGGCGGAGGCGGAGGATNGCCGCCTCATCCTCCTCCTTCGACGGCGGCGCCTTCCTCCTCCGGCTAATCCAGAAGCCCCCCCAAAACCCTAACCCTTCTTCCCCTCTCCCTCCTCCTCCTCACCTCCCCCAGTCCCACCCCTTCGACCCCGCCGTCGCCGCCCTCGGACCCTCTCTCCCCCTCCCCACTCCGCCGGAGTGGCCATCCTCGCCGCCGTTCTCGCTGCCCCACGGCCTGTGGGCCTCTGCGCCGCCGGGGTTCGCACCCTTAGGCCTCGACCCTAGGGCCCCGAATCACCGGCCCTTCCCTTTGGATCGCCAAATTCCCGAGCTTCCTCTTCGCGGGCTCGGGACCAGCCCTCTCGGCCCTCCAAGGAGCGAACTTTATGCAAATACAGCGGGGAGGAATCAGCCGGTGCCGTCTATTAGAGATCTCGGATCTCGGGTTGTCGAAGAGAGGAGACATTTGAAGCCTCCCCCCGGATTTGGGAAGGTGTTGGTGCGGCAGGAAGTGAAAGCTGAGCCCGAAAAGCCTCGGGCTTTTGTGGTTTCTGCCAAGGAGATGCAAGTAGGAAGCATGAAGATGGGGCGCGCTGAAGGTGTTCAAAGAAATGACATTCATTTATCTCAGCCTCACCGAGAAGAGAAATTTGTCCATAAGGAGTTCTCCCAACTTCCTAAAGATCTATTTGGTACTAGTGGCCGGCATTCGGGAGAGGAGAAGGACGATGAAGAGTATGAGAAGGATTTGGATAATGAAGTGGATGGGAAGAACATAACTAGGATTCAGAAGTTTGAGAGTTCTTACCGGAGTAATGTTAGTGTTCTTGTTGAGTCTAGTAAGGATGATTTGAGGGAAGAAGATGGATTAGGTGATCAAATAATGGGTTCTTTAGGGCTTGGAGATGATGCGGAAGTGAAGAATGCTGTGGCACGGATAAGTAGTAAACGGGGTAAGGTAAATCAATATTTCCTTGAATTTGCCTTCTTCACTTACACAGGAGTAAAATTCTTGCACTTATACTTTTATCCTGCTGCATACTGTATGATGAAAAATTTTATATTTTTGCAGAATTTGAAGTTATGATTGATGTTTGTTTGCCATCGCATTTTGAGTATGAGTTATTTATCTAGATTTTGATCTGTGTGAATGTATGTAAAGTTCCATCTTCATACAATTTATTTTAGTAGGACCTGTCACAACTCAAGTACGATAAACCATAAACATTGGGTTTACGAGTTCCATGACTCTGAATTTGTTGATTATTTATCCACTAAACTGTTCTCATTGTGAAATAATACATATCTTTCTCTTTAGTGGCCATGCAATGGGTGCCAGTATAACGCTTAAAATGCCCGTAAACTTTGTCTTCTACTTTAGAATTGAGTAAAATAGTGGCCAAAGGACAACTGCGCTGCAAGATTATTTTATAATCAATTTTATGCTCTCAAGTCGTGTCGGATCTGTATGCAATTTATTTGCCTAAAAACATTGTGTTTTGTTGACAAAATGTATTCCAAAATGTTAGTTGGATCATATTCTTCCCGAAGACTCGTCAAGTTTCAGACTTGTAGTAGAGGCACTTCTTGATGATCATGTTGTTGAATCCTTATATTATATGCTTACTATGGCATGAGATGTACTTGCTTTAGTGAGAATAGATGAACAGAAGCTTTGGACTTGAGCCAAATGTCCAAGGAAAGCAATGGAAAGATGATAGTCGAAAGATGACTTATATTTGAAGAAAGAAGAGGTAAGGCATGAATCCCAAAATATGAGAATTTTATGCTGTGATCAGCATATTAAAAACTCCGAGACAATAACTGATGAAGTAAGATGATAGAAGTGCAGTTGTTAGCTATTGCAGTATCAAATGAGGATTTGATTACACTTGCAGTGAAATGATAGCTGATTGAAGAAGTTCAAGCCATAGAGATTATCTGGATGCCTTCGACACCTGTATTGATAATTGCATCTATATTTATCTGAAAAGAAAGCATGCAATTACCTCTCTAAAGTTTATATTACCTTATTTATTCTTCCAAGTTTTTAAAATTTATGGATATTTCGGCCCTGTCTAAATGATTAAGTTGAGCGTGCCAACATCTACATTGTTATTCATTTTATATGTGAATTTTGGTAGTTCATTTGTTTATGTACTTTTTTTCCAGGACTTTAGAACAGATTTCTCTAGAGGACACCGTGTATCAAGCCAGCGAATGAGAATTCAGAGAAGAGTTATGCCATGTCGCCGAGACATAGATGCATTTGCACCTAGTTTCCTTGCCATTTTTGAATCCTTAGTGCCTGCTGAAGAGGAAAAAGCAAAGCAGAGGCAATTGTTACTGTCTCTCAGCAAATTGATCAATAAAGAATGGCCGAATGCTCAGCTCTACCTTTATGGATCGTGTGCTAATTCATTCGGTGTCTCAAATAGCGATATTGATGTGTGTCTTTCTATCGATGATACCGAGATAAGTAAGGCTGATATTCTGCTGAAACTGGCTGATATTCTACAGTCTGGGAACCTTCAAAATGTGCAGGTAATTTAGAACTTCTATGTCATTACTTGTTTTTAGTATATTAAACTCTTCTAGCAAGTATGTTCTAATTTTGATTGTTTCCAAAACAACAGCAAAGTTCTATAATGCTGGAACCTAATGCCTATTATCATGTTATTTGGTAAATGAAACCGATTTTCAAATCATATTTTTGTGCATTTGATCATAGGCATCTGGGATTGGGTTGTCTACATAAATTTTTGTTTCTTGGTCCCTAAGACATCTTCCTTGAAACTGCAAGTCTTTCTTCGTGGTTATCGTGGTGGTTTAATTTCAGTTTTAGCAATTAAATCTCTGCTGAGATATGAAATGAACATCAACAGATAGTCATTCTAAGCAATAAGTCTGTATCAATAATCTTACTATATACTTACTGATTTCTTACTCCCAGTTGTTATATGTACCAGGCATTAACTCGCGCTAGGGTTCCCATAGTGAAGCTGATGGATCCTGTTACGGGTATCTCCTGTGATATATGCATCAATAATCTCTTGGCAGTTGTTAACACAAAACTTCTCGGAGATTATGCAAAGATTGACGCAAGATTAAGACAGCTGGCTTTTATTGTAAAGCATTGGGCCAGATCTCGACGTGTGAATGAAACATATCAAGGGACGCTTTCTAGTTATGCGTAAGTTACACTATAGATGAACTGCTGTAGCACATGCGAGCTTTGTAACATCAATTGATCTAACATTAGTGTCTGGTTTAATTTGCAACCATGTTCAGCTACGTAATAATGTGCATTCACTTCTTGCAACTGCGAAGGCCTGCAATTCTCCCTTGTTTACAGGTACATAATGCATTGCAGTTGAAGTCCTACAGCTAAATGAACTTGTTCTTTTTTCATTTCTCGATGTGTGTTTTTGTTAACAGCAGTGGCACTTCTCATGGTGAGGGACGAGTGCTTTTACAGGGCTGAACTTAAATAGGCATAGTTAGGCAGTATACTGGGCTCATCTCAGCTACAACTGAAAAGGATACTAGTAGTTGATATTGATTTCTTTTTGTTTAAAATACTTTCTTATTTTGTCTACATGAGTTGTTGGAACCTAATAATGGTATATATGAAAATCAACCTAATACATATTTAACCAGCATGAGATTTGTAATATTTTTAGATAGATTTACTGAAATTGAAATGTGGAGCTTCTCAGACTTCTTTAAATAATATGAATCTATTGCATGTGTGTGTGTGTGTGTGTGTGTGTGTGTGTGTGTTGTGTGTGTGTGTGTGTGTATCCTTGTTCTGTTAATCTCGCATTAATAAGACCTGTTTGATTTTTACAAAAGAAAGAAAAGACATAATGCTGTTGTAGATCAGAATCATTATATTTTACTTTACATTTTTTCTAAAAAGCAGGAAAACCTATATAAATATGACAATTTTCATGTTTACCTCCTGAATTACTGAAACCAATATTTTGCCTGTTTACCTATAAGTGAAGCGACGCATATTCTCTCAAACACTAATGCGATAGCACAGAATGATTTAAAGGGCAATGTGCAGGTTTCAGTACTTTAGGGTGTCAAACAGAAAATCATGCTGTCTGTTGGTCTTTAATTTGATTTTGTTGAAGAATAAGATCTAATCTGTCAATATTTGGATTAATGTTTGCTGATTTGTTTCTATTTCTAGGCAATGGAGGCAACTTATGTTGTGACAGTAAATAGTACAAAGTACGCCTACTTTGACCAAGTTGAAAAGTTGAACGGTTTTGGTGGCCGAAACAAGGAAAGCATCTCAAGGCTCCTTTGGGCGTTCTTTCAATATTGGGCGTATCATCATGATTATACAAATGATGTCATATCTGTTCGCATGGGAAGCATCATAAGGTAATAATCCTTGATTGTTTCTCGATGCTAATTTAATGTGGTTAGGGACGTAATCAAGGATTTAAGTGTCCATCGATACGGGCCGTATCTACCATGCCGTATCGTGCCAACAAGATATTGGCACGATACAGCCCCGGTGCCGATAGCACAGCTCAAAATCCTCTATTTTTTAAATTAGTAAGTAATTTTCTCAATAAAGTGCAAAAGATTTGATAAAAATACATAATAAACAGTTAAAATATCTTGTTGCTAAAGAAAATGATTATTTCATGCTATTATGTGTCAACACATATGAATTTTTTGTGACCGGCACGACTCGGCATGCACTGTGCCGTACCGTGCCACCAAGTTTCCGACACGACCTTGTGCCACGGTACTTAAATCCTTCGACGTAATCTTGCTTAGTTATTTATGGACATTAACTTAAATTCACACCTTTTGACCTATCTCTATTTTATTGTAATTAGATGGTTTAAGCATTATAATCTTCTCCCTAGTCGCGATATGATTGAGCAGCTGCCCTCATCTCGTGATTTATCATCTTGATATTATTCATGCATACTCCTGCTTGGTTGATTCTATTTCCAACTTCTCTTCTCAACATCAACTAATGAATTTTAGCAGAAAAAATGACATACCAGATGCTACTTTCCTTTGTTACTTTTTCTTTTTCTAACACTTGAAAATGTTCTTGACAGTAAACAAGCGAAGGATTGGACGAGGCGGATTGGAAATGACCGTCATCTAATATGCATAGAGGATCCGTTGGAGATCACCCATGATCTCGGCCGCGTCGTAGACAAATTCAGCATCAAAATTCTTAGGGAGGAATTTGAACGGGCTGCAAATATACTGCAATATGATCCAAAGCCTACTGTTACTCTTTTTGAGCCTTACGTGCCGCCTCAGCGACACCTCCAGGATAAAGACACGTTGAGCATAATCGAGAATTGAACTATATGCCACAAACGCCTATCGTCTTATAATTTTTTCCGTGAAGGAAATATTTACTATGCTCCTTTGTGTATAGCTGTAACTATAGTGGCGTATTTTGACACTACTGTAAAGAAAATTGCTCGTTTATTGGGTATCCAAGCCACTTCTATTTAGTAGTTAGTAAGTTCTGTGTTCAACAAAAATTATGTTATGGATTTGCTTGGGGTTGTATATTTTGCAACCACTGGTTAGTTATGTAATGAAATTATTGGCCATCGAACAAGAATGGAAGTGATTTGAGATGTAATGGAAGTGATTTGAGATGTTAATAGTTTGGATTGAAATTGGGAGAATGCGTTTGTGTTATTGCTTTGTAGCTGCTACTTATTTTCGGGCATATTCGGATGTCTAATATGCCTATAAAGTTGATTCTTTGGGACTTATATCAATTGAGATTATAGAAAAAGGTGTAGATTAGTGGGTCTAGGACAAGAAGTGTCTACAAGTCTATTTTACAGCAAAATCATCATAATCTCAGAAAATAAAGAAGCAACATGTTTACTATTATGCTTCGATCCGTATTATTAACTCTGATTTGATTTTTTTTGTTAGATACAATTTCAATTTTTAGTGGAGTCCATCCACACGCATATCACATAGATTGCGTTGAACACACGAGGAGGACATAACAATATGATCGTGCAATTTAGGAGCCAAATAATTTATGTTAGTAAAATTAAGTCCAACGTAAAAACGAAGAGAGAAAAAAAAGGAGGGTAGATAATGGCAAGCAGGCTCTTGACTAGGGTTTTCGTAGGGAGGCAAAATGGAAGAAACTGCATATATAGGAAATGAAATCACAGATACGAGACCGCCAAAGTGCTCAAATAATCACACTCTGCAACATTATACGAAAATGGAAGCACCAGTCAAATTTAGTAAAATTACTTATTCCTCGGTCGAAGTCGATACAAAAATCAGCACAACAAAGAATGAATTAGTACTCAATTTGCACCAGTGTACCTTCATCGAAGCCAATTTTCTACAGAAACCCTCAAGATGATCTTACAGATTGAGTTGTAATTGACAAAGTAAATTATTCCTGCAAAACCATTTGTGAGTAAATAACATCACCATATCGCCACCAATTTCTACGCAGAAAGATTCGTGACACGCTTTGTAAAAATTATTCCGAAATTAACATACTTTATAGTATTACCCTAGTACTCCGATGTTGGCCTGCATTAGTTTGGTAGCAGAGCAAATCGAAAAAAAGACTAATAAACTTGCCTGCCATTAATCGTTTTCACCTCTATATTTGATGTTCCTTTATCCTCAACCTCAGTGGTTGAGGACATGAGACCTACCAAACTGCCACCATTGTTGATCTACAGATCAAAATTGCTATGTTTCTCAGAAAGGTCTTACTAGAAGTTCCCTTTAACCCTCATCCGCCAATTATGCATCTCATAAAGCAAACAAATCCTGCCCAGAAACCCAATAATTTGTGAAGTTTCTGATCTCTATACAAATCAACCATGACTTCCCCCCGCGCTTCAGTATCAAGTCAGAGGAGAATGAAGCTGCAGTTTCTGCTCTACAAAATTCAGAACCAAATAGTAGACCGGTCTGTTTAGCCAATGGAAAGATTTCAGCAACCACTTCGGAAGCCAATTCTCATTCAATCGCTTCTTAATTCAAGATACGGCTCTCCACTTCATGTATGAAGTATCCAGACGAATACAGCTATCTTAAGATGAGCAAATGCTAAGCTAATATAGAGGATTCTTTCAATTCTTATGAACTACAAGTCATCTTAGGAGAAGGTTGTTAAAATCGGGATCCTATTGTAGGACCAATCAGGCTTTATTATAACCAAATAGTGAAATCAGATCAAGGATTACAAAATGAGCAGCTCTTTGTCATGGACAGGGTTCAGAAGAAATTTTTAATTCATACTTTCAGTTGGCATGGGAATATAACATGAAGCCATTGAAATACACCCTAGAAATCTTCCAGTAAATAAGAAACGAAGATATGGCTGCCCTCAGTAGTCTCATAGTCTTGTGCTTATATTTTGTACTTGAAGAAAGTATCATAGACTCCACACAGGGAATACAATGTATGCAACTCGCGCCATCATCATAGCCACCGTAAACTACCATAAACTACCACGACTCTTAGAGCCTGCTCTTCGCATTACCGTTAACATCATCATAGCCACCACTGCTGCCACAATCTCAATCAGCCACCACCAATTCTAGTGATTTCAGAAAGTAACAGATCCTAATTTCTAGTGATTTCTCAGTGAATTGGCATTCTCTTCTCTTGGGTTGGTCGTTGATATCAAGGAAGATTTTATGTTCAAGAAGACAATATTTGGTGGGACTTTCCTAATAAATAGTAACTCAAGAACTCAATCAGAATGTAATATAAGATTTATTTCAAAGTAGCCGTGTTTTCCTACCACCTCTCTTTTTTCTCCTTCCCTCCTCCTTGCCAGCATCTTTCTGTAATAATTCTCTGCTACTAGAAAAGATAAATTTCTGCAGCATTTGTTTGAAGTGAACATAATTTTCAGTGACTTCATTCCCCTCCTTGCTGCTGTAAAGGATATAATACGATTGTTTCGCTTTTCTTCCTTTGCAACAAACAGATTGCAGTAGAAATATTTTTTGTTGCAATTTCTTACCTTAATTTCTCCAAATCCGGTTGGCTCGAACAGATCTATCACTCTTCTATTCAGATCTAAACCCTCAATCCTCTTCCCAGAAACTTTGGATCTATGCCAGAAATGTCACTAATAGTTTAGTGCATAAAGGACAAGGACATATTTAGGCATCATGTCAATGGAACATGTCAAACTAATTGGCGCACAGAAGAAACAAATCTATCAGGCAGCTGACAGAATCCAGCAAATGTCAGTAACAAAGTCAGGCTACAAATACATTTCCCTTCGAGAATAAAAAAAGAACGAAGTTTGAAAGAATTGACAATAAAAATCACCAGCAACCAAGTGGTATCAATTTATATTCTTTCTCTGTAGTGGACATAGGAATTTTTTTTAATCAAGATAATTTCATAACACTACGTAGTAGTACGAATCTGAAACTTAGAAAAGCTCACATGGTAAATAAATGCTATTAGTACAGAGTATTCATAGCTGACCTGTTCTCATAATAGATTCCATGGGTTACATGCCAAAGTGGATAGCTCTCCTACCACACACTTACAAACTTGTACATGGATTCTCCGATCAAGAAGGTACGAAACCAAGTCATCAAAAGCCCATTTCCTAATACCATTCCATTGCAGATCCATAGAGTGGCAACAGCACAGGACATTAAAAAAGTTGGAGTCTTTTTGGGGGGGCAAAGTCACTACAAAAGTTACACGGTATAGAATATTCCGAGAAGCAAATTGCATCAACTGTGGAGAATCTGGTAATTGGTAAAGACAACCATTTGCGAAAAGAAGTGGAAGGACATGAGAACTTGGAAAGAAGAAGCACGGTAGCAATAAGGCACACTTTAATAAAGGTTGCTTACACAGAAGAGGAAGGGGAGAGAGAGAGAGAGAGAGAGTGTGTGTGTGTGTGTGTGTGTGTGTGTGTTCACAGGGCCCATCAAGCACTAACTTTATGCAGGTCTAAAAGCAGGATGAGTTTCAAATCAATACCAGAACAAAAAGAGAACTCAAATCATTTCCTTTTCCTTCCTACCCCCGGCAGTGAAAGGATTTCTCGTATGGTAGTAGTAAGTCATGTAAGCATGAGCCTCCCATCATTCAAAGAGACAATCATTTCTTCTCATCGCCAAAAAGGGCTTCACCCCTTCCACTCAAATATC
This sequence comes from Ananas comosus, assembly GCF_001540865.1. Taxonomy (NCBI): domain Eukaryota; kingdom Viridiplantae; phylum Streptophyta; class Magnoliopsida; order Poales; family Bromeliaceae; genus Ananas; species Ananas comosus. The sequence continues at coordinate 6,832,207 of NC_033625.1, forward strand.
AGGAGGATTGGATTAATAGATGTATGACTCGTCAAATCGGAACTCAAATTGCTTCCTTTTTTTTTTATAAGAATTTTATACATCAATCATCTCAAAATAGATAAAGAACTAGAATTGATGTGAAGAAAAATCAAGGCACTACAAGACTACTACTACTACTACTACTACTACTACTTAGCGCACTTGAATTAAAATCGACTCACCGGGCCTTCCTGCGAGTTTTGAACGAAAACCCACCGGGGGGCGACGGCGAGAACTCTACGGGCAAGTGCGGCAGCTCAGCCTCACCGGTGAGCATCTCAAGCACCTCCTTGATTGAAGGCCGAGAAGAAGGGGTCCGCTGAATGCAGAGGAGGGCCACAGTGATACAGAGCAGTGCCTGCTCCCGATCGACATCTTTGAGCGAAGGATCTACGAGATCAAGAAGCCGCCCCAGGTGCGCCAGGTGGCGCGCCCACGAGACGAGGTTCGCCCGCTCAAACTCCGACATGGGCGACGAGGACGCTACCTGGAGCGGGCGGCGGCCTGAGACGATAACCAACAACAGAACACCGAAGCTATACATGTCGCATTTTTCGGAGATCACGCCGCTGCTATTGTACTCGGGGGCCACATAGCAGACGGTGCCGCGCATACTCGGCGTACTGCTCACAGTGCATCCGCTCTTTGGGATCTCACCGCTCGCCCAATCGCGGCTGCTCCGCCGACCGCCGATTGCAGCACTGTCCATCCACCAATCCATACTGTAAAGGCTACCGCTGCCGCCGCGGCTACTAGAACCGCTCTTCTTGCAGTGCTTCTTCCTCCTCCTCCTCTCCGAAGGGGAAAGGAATTCTTCATCTCCATCTTCATCTCTCGGCCACCATTGGTGATGATCGCCATTGGGGCGGCGCTTGTGCTTATTGGAGAGCTCGTCGCAGAACTCCTCCCGCCACCATTCTCGCTTCGGCCGGGGCTTGTCTTTTTTAACGGACTTGTCCTCGCCCAGGGACTCCCACCACTCCGGGCGGCGGTGGTGGTGCTTGCGGCGGTGATCAGGGCGGCCCCGGCCAGACGAGGGCTTTGGGAGGCAGTCGTCGGCCGCGGCACCGGAGGCCGACATCCATTCGCCCTTGGGCCGCTCCTTCTTGATCTCCGACCGGATCCACTCCATCACGTAGTCCTTCACGCCACCGGAGCCCGAATCAGGCCCTGCAGCAGAAGCGGCGGTGCCGCCATTGTCCTGCCGCCACCACCAGTCCTTGCCGCCGCTCTTCTTGCGCTCTATGCCGCTCCTGCTGTCGACGCTGGTCCGATCGAACCCGGACGTCGAGGCCGCCTCCACAGGGGATGCCGTAGTGGCGTCCTCGTCCACCTCCGGCGACCTCGGCGGTGGCGCCGCGGCCGCCTCGAGGCCGGTGGCGGTGGCGGTGGTGGTGCTCTCCGCGGCCGTGTCGCCCGTGACGGATGCTTCGTCCTCGGCCCCCGAGGGCTCCTTCTTCCGATCCCTCTCCGCCGCCTCCCCCTCGGCCTCATCCGCAGCTGCGACCGGGGAGTCGCCGTCGTCCTCGTCCGCGGCGGCGGCGGCGGCGGCGGGGGGTTTGAGGCGGGCGAGGCCGAAGTCGGCGAGCCTCGCGGAGAGGCGCGCGTCGAGGAGGACGTTGCTGGGCTTCACGTCGCCGTGCACGACGGGGGGGTCGCAGACGGCGTGGAGGAAGTGGAGCGCGCGCGCGACGTCGAGCGCCACCGCGAGGCGCCGCCGCCACTCGGCCACGAGCTCCGGGCTCCGCCGCCCCAGCAGCGCGTCCTGGAGGCTCCCGTTCGGCATCAGCTCGTACACCAGCATCATCCGCCGCCGCCGCCGCGCCGCCTCCTCCTCGTCCCCATCATCGTCGCCTCCTCGGCGGAGACGGAGGCGACGCCACCACGGGAGGAGGTCGCGGGAGGAGGAGACGGAGAAGGCGAAGGGGAGGAGGATGTAGGGGGACGGGGAGGGGAGGAGGTGGCAGGCGAGGGCGAGCTCGTTGTGGAACTCGCGCTCGCCCTGGAGCGATCCGGTGGCGTCCATGAGCTTCACGGCGACGGCGTCGCCGGACGGGAGGGCGCCGCGGAAGACGGGGCCGAAGCCGCCCTGCCCCAGCTTCAGCTCCGGCGCGAAGCCCCCGGTGGCGCGCCGGAGCGCCGCGTAAGAGAGGCGGCGGAGCGCCGCAGCGGTCGGCGTCGGCGGCGGCGGCTGCTGTGATGGGGACGGGGCCGTTGGGGCGGTGCCGCTGCGGGAGAGGCGGCGGTAGAGGAGGATCCCTAGGAAGAAGGCCGCGGCGAGGATGAAAAGCGCCGCTGCTCCGGCGGCGGCGGCGAACGCCGGAGCGGGGAGGGGCGGCGGAGGAGGAGAAGGAGGGGGAGATACGGCGGTGCTCGTGGGAGGAGATCGAGAGGCTGACGGGGAACTTCACGGCGGAGGTGGTGGGGGTGGGGGTGGGGGTGGCGGTGGCGGTGGCCTAAGAGAGTGGTGGACTCCGGCAGCGGTGCCGCCGCATCGGCCGCCGCATCTGCCTCCGCCGCCGCCGCCGTCGCCGTGGGGGGCGGAGGTTGACGCGAGGGCATGTCTAGCGTTTGATGGGACTGTAGAGGAGGAGAAAAAAATAAAAAAAAACCCAAAAAATGGCGATCAAATTCGAAAAGGCCGAAAAAAGATGGAGCGAAAAGGGTGTTGGCTTTTCATGAGAGAGAGAGAGAAGAGAGGAGAGAGAGATTGGCAATCGCAGAAGAGTGAACGGGCTCTCTCTCTCTCTCTCTTCTCTCTCTCTCTAGCAGTGGAGAGAAATTTTTTATTTTTTAAAAAAAAAAGAGAGAGAAGGAGAGAGAGAATGTATGACAACCCCCTCAACTGTAGATCGTGTTGAAAATGGTTCCTTATCAATTTCTCTTTTTAACTTTACACTCCACTTTTTTCTTTGAAAAAAAAAAAAAATTTTAATTTGGACATATCGTTAAATAATTCAATATCGTTAACTAACGCCGTTAATAGTTAAAAAATTCACAATTTCATTAGCTAAAAGAATATTTTTCAATAGTCAAAAAAATTAATAACTTTACAAGGTTCTAGATAGAGAGTGAGATCATTATAAAATTAAAATTTGAAGGGAAAGAATAAAAGAGAGAAATATGGTTCAAAGGTCCATTTCCAAATTCCCTGCAGGTGAGGGGTTCTTTTATTTTAACCAAAGAAAAATTATGAAATAATTAGTCAATTCGGAAAAAAAAAAAAAAACTGTTTTACGTAGTTGTATGGAGATTAAGAGAGAGATGTGAAGGTGAAGTGTAACAATCAGGGAGAAGGATTTGTTCACTAATTAAGAGTGGCTTTATTATGCCTAATTAATCCCCTCCCCAACGTTCCATTTTTTGATTTGCTTGTTATTAATCCTATTCTTTCCTTCTAAATTTAAATTTTAACTAAAATTTAATTTGGAGTTTTTTTAAAAAATTATCGGCATCATTCAAAGCAAAAAAACATAGAACATATAATATAAATTATTTAGATGACTTCGTAAGTAAATAATCTTATGTTAACTCGTTGTTTAAGTTTAGATTACCGAGAAAGATGCTCTAAAAATTAGTGTAAATCACAAAAAATTAATGCAACTCTCTGCTTACCCGTATGCTTTGCATATTTTAATTGAATAGTCACTGTAATTTACAATAAAAAAATGTTTTAATAGATAGGTCAAATAGTAACTATAAAAAATAATATGCATATAACATATATATGATAAAAACCTAAGATATGAGTAAACTATTTTTTTTTTATAATTTTTTAAGTCAGCAAAAAAAAATTTCTTTTTCAAATTTTTAAGGATTTACTCTTTTGAGAGGTGAAAAAGTAAACTTTATACTTTCCCTTAATCGTTGGAATCACATGACTACAAGAGTCCACGTGAAATTTAATGCGAGGTCATGTGACACCCACCAAAACCCAAAAATTGGGTCTATCAAACAAGTCTGTGCGATGTTTCCACCAAATCCAAATCACAAATTCATTTTACTACTATATAATATATACTTGTGTCGTCGCACAAATTTTAAATTAAATATTTTAACATAGTGTTTAAAATCCTAAATAAATATTAAATTCTAAACTAAATAGTGGTCAAAATAGTCCTTGTTGTTGTGTGGTGAGTGGTGACTTCTAAAGGAAACAATTAATTTTAGCTGGTGAGAATGCATGGTGAGCCCCTCAACTTTCTCGGTTCTGAAACAGAATCTTCTCCTTTTAAGTTTTGATTTTTTTTATTTATTTTTTTTTTATTTTCTTTGCAACTGAATGATTTTAGGCAATGGAATTGAGAGTTTTATGGAAGTTGTTGATGGTTTTATCAAAGTTAGCACTTCAATCCCTTTTTAGATTGCCCTATAAACAGGAATTGATTAAAAAGTTTTGTATATTTTGGCTGTGAAGATTCTCCTAGTTTTATCAAAAAATTACACCTAGAAAGTATGGTTAACTTGTAAGATAACAACCAGATAAGATACACTAAAAAGATATGTTACGGTTGGGAACTCGGATAATAAAGATTTCAAATATTTTTTTTTTTTTTGAAAATAAAGTTCTCTTATCTCATTTATTCTAATTAAATTATGCAAATGTCAAGTCAAACGAGATTGAATAGTAGTTATAATTCAATTTGAAATATTAATTGATGAATGTGAGAGCTTAATTTGGCTACTGAGAGAAAGTAAGTGTGCATGCAAGGAAGAAGAATTTCTACTATAAAACAATCACACTACATCATCTATTAGGCTTAGTTTAGTATCAAGGTCTATTTGACGCTATTAGTTAAAATGAAGTTGAGATAAAAATGTATAGGGATATATTCTGCGTTCTTCGGTAGGATCGCAGAAAATATATCGTAACCAATTCATCTTGAACGCAAATATTATGTATAGAACAAAATAGAATATTTCCTTATCGTACTTTTTCACCGCAATGCAATCTTTTCTCAATTCAAAACGAAATCTTAATAATCAATCATATCTCCCTTTAAATAAAAAAGTATAATAATAATCTTTTTCTAATTAATCATAATGGGTTTGATAAACTCAAAAGAAATTAATTTGACTGATTGGTGATGTTATATCAAAAACATAACTGATATGTTTTTAAAATATTTCTTCTTCTTTTTTTTATGAGGCAGAGAGATGTAGGGATGCAAACGGGGCGGATCCGGGGGCGGGAGAGTTCCCCCACCTCCCACTCCATTTTTTATCGGGGCAGGGCGGATTCGGGGCGGATTACTTTTCATTTTATTTTTAGCTCCCACTTACCGCTCCATTCGGGGCGGATCGGGGCGGGAGCCGGATTTTTGACGGATCAGGGCGGATTGAAGGAAGAAAATAGTCTCCCACCTCCCGCTCCATTTACTTGGCGGATCGGGGCGAATTCGGGACGGGTTATATTTTTTTATATTTTTTGTTCCCACTTACCACCCTATTCAGGACGGATCGGGGCGTAGCTCCACCAACCCGGATCCATTTGCATCCCTAGAGAGATGGGGAGACATAAGCACGTGAGAGTAAGTCCTCAACATCTGCTGATCATGTATACGTGACCTCTCCTGCAGTCCTGCAATATATATATATAAATAAATATATATATATTCTGCGACCTTTTATCTCTCCTTTTGTCTATGCATTTGTCACTTTGTGAAGCTTGGGGGATCGAGCCCCAGTTGCGACTTTGCGAAAGTAATGGAAAAGACAAATAGTGGTAAAATAAAAAATAAAATAAAAAGAAAGGGAACTCCGTATACCGTTTCAACTCTTCCACTTTTCATTACAAGACCATAGAAAAAGCAGGTCAACTTACGTGTAAGGGAATCCCCTTAAATATTATTGACCATTTTGATATAATATTTCTCTCAATTTTTGTCTTTTCTCTTTTTTTCTTATTCCTGTCGAACACCGCCTTTATTTTCGCTTGGGTTGATTTTAGTTTTTTGGGAGCTTTTTGGCTGATCAAATCGTCGATATATTCTTATTTATGAATGCAGGTGGAAAATTTAGCTACCATGGGAGAAGAGTTGAAACGGTGGAGCGAAAAGTAGAATCTAAAAAATATATATAGCTTCTACATTAAAAATCTAGAAACTCATTTCTTTCACTTTTAACAAACTCTAATTTTTTTTTTTAGTTTCACGTGTAAAATTTTGAAGAATGTGATGCAAACGAAGTCCACACGAAATTCCAAATTTCAAGAATGACACTATATATATATATATAGAGAGAGAGAGAGAGGGAGAGCCCAGATATTATACTGTTGATGGTACTAAGCTTTTGATATTATTAAATTTTTTACTGTTAAATTTATTCTTTGATCATTTTCATTTGTTAGATTATACTATTCAACTAATAATCCATTCAATCATAAAAAATTATTATCATCCTAACCGTATATTCTTTCATCGATCCGATAGTTGAAAATTCGATAGTACCAAACATTTCATAATATTGATAGTATAGTAGCATATATATATATATATATATAGAGAGAGAGAGAGAGAGAGTTAGTTGAGCTAAAATACTCTCGAAAGCACTAAAAGAGTGTTGCTTTTGAATTTTTAGTCATTAGATGGAGAGATGTAGGATTGGGATGATGATGGTAGGTGGAATAGTATTTGATCTAAGAACTATTAGTACTGAAGGAGTAGATGCACAGGTTCGAAATCTAGAAACATTAAGAGATTGATTCTTTTAAAAATATTCTAACTCAAATCTCTCTCTCTCTCTCTCTCTATATATATATATATATATATATATATATATATATATGAATGAAGGAGAATGTGATTGTGACTATTGCTGTCTAGAACAGTAAATAGGAAGTTCTTTCTCCTCTGAGAACAATGTGACCCGACATTAAATACGCTATTCAACTGTATAAAATCTGACTACGGGCATCTTCCTCAACAGGGCAAAAAGAAAACAGAAAAAAAGAAAAGAAAAGAAAATGTGAATGTTATGGGCTCCCAGTTCTCCCCCGAGAAATTAATAAAGGTTGGGTTTGGAATTATACCTCTCTCCGTGGCCAAATATGGGTTTAATAATAGGGAGGGGGTGGTGGTTGTCCCCAACGGTCGGTTCAATTATTGCACCGCGACAAAAAATGCACCTCTGTAATCCCCACACTGCCTAGTGCGTACTGCGTACTGCTACATCTATCTATTTGTTAGTAGATAGCTATAGAGAGCTTTTTTTTTTTTTCTTTTTTTTTTTCTCATAATATGTGTGCCAGACGAATTGTTGTATGGACGTACCAACCACCTATGTTCAAACATATATATATATATATATATATANAAAGAGATATATATATATATATATATATATATATATATATATATATATATATATATATATATATATATATATGGAGTACTACTGCTCGCTCAATTTGAAATACTTAGGCACCTGATTTTTACTATCTGAAAAGGAATATGCTTCGGAATTCCCCAGTTAAAGATCGAAAATGTTATCTCAATCACAGGCTACTTCATTTAGGTCGTTGATTCCCTATTTGTTTCATTTAATGTGCACGTTAAATAAAATTTTGAATTTCTTTTTCTTACTGGAAGTCTATTACTATTCTAAATTCAAAATTCCCCTCTTAAGCTTACTATCCTAAACTTCTTGAATTTCTTTCTAAGCCTAATTAGCCCACTCAGGCTTACTCAGAAGCACTATATCATAAAGCTACACAATAAAAAGACTAATAGCTTTCTCATTAAGAATCTCTACTTGTCAAAAGCTCTTTTCAACATTTCAGTAAAAATTTCAAGTTTTAAGTAATTCATTTTTACTTTCTGCCACAATAAAGCTCCTGATGTTCTTCTTCTTCTTCTTCTTTTTGGCTTTTCCTAACCAAATTACTTTACTCCTAATAAAAAAAAAAGAAAAGAGGGTACGCCACACTTTAACACACATATCGGATACAGTACGCTGTACGCGTCCCCATCCATAACATCACCATCCATAAAGTTTTACACAAACCAGACCAAGCAAAAGTTTTAGGATTGGTCAAGGTTTGCTGACCCAACTGACCCACCCTTGACCTGTTGTCCTTGACACAGTCAAAATTCCTTACACTAAAAAGAAGGGCTCATGTGCTCATTAAGACTTAAGAGAGAGAGAGAGAGAGAGAGAGAGAGAGGCTCACTGGATTGGAAAGAGTCGATTCCAGACACATTGACCTTAAAACCTACAATTCTTATGATCATAAAAACCACCCAAAAAAAAGAAACTAAAAATAAAAGATACCATCATTCACTCGCTTACAAAACTCGTGCCGACTTGAAACAATCATAGATCTTATAAACTAATTTACACTTCTATGCAAGATATGTTTAGCCAAAAAAAAGACAAAAAAGACGTACACGATTCCTCTACAAAAGCAGTAGGATTGACAGATGCTGAGGCAGCTAAATACATTTCATGGTGAAAGCTCATAACTAAGTTCAAATTCTCATTCATCTGCTTCGGAATGCAAAACCTCGATACTAGAATTGACGTTTATGGAACATATTAGGGTTTTCTTCTTTCTTTCTTTTTTTTTTTCCTTTTTCTTCTGAAGAGTTCTTGGTAGAATGGAAAAGAGACCTACCCTGAGAGAAGTTGCATCCGCATGAGAATCATAAGCAGCAACTGAAGTTCTCAAGCAGTATCTGCTTCCTCAGTGGACTTCTTGTATTCAGGCTTAAGCTCATGGGTCCCCTGATTTGGCCCTCTCTTGTTGTACACGCATAAATCATTCAAAATCTCCTTTAAGAATTGCTGCACATGGAGTCAAATGGTTTTATAAGTCAGCAAAAATATTTGAGAAGAAAGTCCATTGGCAATTTAGCACTTCCCACTAATCAGCAGCATGCTTATTACAAGCAAGAAATGATAACAACGTCAAACTCTCAGAGCAAATAAAAGCCGACTATATATATATAGAGAGAGAACTAGGCTGGAATACTATCAATAGCACCAAACTATTAGTGCTATTAATTTTTTAGCTCTTGGATTGAAAAATGTGCGGTTAGAATGATGTGGGCCCCTTAGGGTTGAGTGAGTAGTTAGTTGAATAGTATAATCTAACGGGCAAAAATAATCAAAGGGTTAAATCTAACAATAGAAAACTCGATAGCACCAAACCCTTGGTACTATCGATAGTATCCTAGCCGGACTCATATATATATATATATATATATATATAAAATTCTCAGGGTTTGTAGTCTCACTTTTAACATGCAGCACAATTAAAACCGAAGTCAACAACAAACTTTTAGCAAGATGATTCTTTTCTTACACAAAAGTAATGGAAAAAAGGAACAACAACAATGCATTTTCATTTGAAAAACTTGTTATCAATATCTAGACATGCATTACTGTGCAACAGCTTCACCACTATCTTTAAATGGAATTGCTAATAGGAGATTTATATCTAGCATCAGAAGATTACATAGAAAGTCATATATCTTCAGGTGAAGTATATCTAATGTTAGAGTATTGATTGAATAACAAACCTCAGGTTGATCAGTTTCTTGCACCAGCTGCTTCAAAGCCCAGTTCGGTTGCCTTTCAAAGAGCTTAAATATTATATTCTCCAGTTCACGTCGGTCCCTACGTGTTCTCTTAACATCTGATGCTTTTGTTGGTGTTAATTTCTTCTTGTCCTGATACAATACACAACCGGGGAAGAAAAAAAAAAATCAGCCCATTATAACCTTTCATGCAATCAAAAATAATATTTGAAAACATAACTGGTTTTACCTTTGAACCAGATGGAACCAGGCCAACCATACCAGGCATTGGCCTCATAAGCACTCCACGATCGTTGTCAATAACCTTGAACAAACAGTGTTACCATAAGTGGCTGGCCACAAAAAAGAAATACCAAAGAAGACATTTAAAAAGAAAATGATAAACGTATATGTACCTGAACTTGTCTCGTTTTGATCATGGATTTGTTAGTCCTTTCACGGCATAATTTACCATATTCCCGCAAATTTTCACTATGAGGCTCCATGTCAAACTTGTGCTCCACCTTTCCTTCCAGTGAAAATTTCCCTACAATTAAAAGGCTTTATTTATACCAAAGTGATTATATAATAAAGGAATCCAGTAGAGTAATCAGATAAAGAGAAATTTCAACAAGCAAAAAGAAAAGTAAGCAAAAATTAGCCATCATTCACTACAAGTAATGATGGATTTGTACCTTGATTAGATTCTGAGATAACAGACATTGGAACAAAGTCTTTGAACATGTTAAGAGAGTAACTCCTAGGTGTATTGCCAGAGTCAGTTTGAGCCATCTCCATCTTAAACTGTAGAATCACAAAGGCTAACAAGGCATAAATAGGCCAAGCCAAGTGAACAAGCGCTGGAAGTCCCATCAATCTTATAAAATGCAACAAAAATAACAATCTTAAGCATAAACAGATAACAGATTCTACTGATACCAACAAACTATGATGTCTCAAATGTAGCATTAAGTTAATGCTGTAGTTGCAGTAATCTAGGGGTTTCAAGATTCAACGAAATGCAGCACACACGGTGAGGGGGTTCATAAGGTTTGAGAACATATACCACATGATTCACAGAACTGAAGCTTTTTTCTTTTACAAATTGCAAATGAGTATCACGTGTATAGGTTTCAAATCCGCTGAGAATTCGAAACGTACCAAAGGGCATGGCAAGCAGCATAAAAAATTTTATAAAAGAAATTCAGCATACAATAAGACAATACAAAGGAAAGTTCATAACACCAACTATTCATTTCGACTCTGTTTGACACTAAAGATTGTGGTGGATAGGATAAGACGAGAGCGAAGTTGGGGAAAATAACGAATTTAGCACCTTGGAGGCATTTGGCATCTCGAGAGAACAGGATCAGTATATGGAGTCAAATCAAATTAATGGCGGGATGGAATTATCGAATGCCAGCCAACCAACCGAGAGGTTGGGCTCAAACAGATTGGATTCAACAGAGATTGGTCATCTTAATATCTTATCAAAGTTCAACTCGAACAAAACCAATCTACTATTAAACAAACACCAAGCTATTCAAACAAAAACTCTGGCAAGAGCCCTCAAAAACCCCAAACATTGCGCAAAATGAGAAAACCAAACAGAAATTCTTGGAAACTTCATGAATTCCCCGTATTTCGAGAATCGAACCACCCAACACAGAGTCGATTACCAACCCTAACAAAGATCTCCAAAAACCCTAAAATTGCCTAAAGAAACTCTAATTACTAATTAGATGTGCACAATCCCCACACAAATTCAATCAAAATAAAACGCTCCGCTAAATTCGGGCAGCATACGCTCAAAATTACCCCAAAACGAAAGCCCTAACAGAAATTCTCTAATCGGGGATCGAGCCACCCATCACCTCATCGATTACCGACCCTAAAACCATGCCTCAAACCCGAATCCTTACAAACTAAGCCAAAGATCGCAACTCGAGAGAAGATCCATGCCAACAATCGGATCAATCGTAGAAACAACAAGGGGGGCGAGAAGGGAGATTGGAATTTTACCTGGAGAGAGGAGGGATCGTCGGGGTGGAGGGGGTCGAGGGAGAGGACGACCTTGGCGACGACGGGGTGGTGGGCGGAGGCGGAGGCGGAGGCGGCGGCCCCATCGGCACCTGATGAGGCGGCGGCGGCGGCTGCCGCCGATTGCCAGGATCGTGTGACCACCGGGGGGCACTTCATGAGCCACACAGACCGATCCGCCCTCGCCGTCTCCAGCACGTGGCGCCCTTCCTCCGCCATCGACATCTCTCTACTCCTCTTCTTCTTCTTCTTCTTCTTCTTCTTCCTCCTCGAGATCGAGAAAGAGAGATTTTGGAGTTCGCGTGAGCGAAGATGCGAGCGATGGAGATGGGGAGGCTTTTATTAACTTTAACTAACGCGTAAACACTTATGTGGTAGATAGTTGCAAGCGGGGCCCACATGTCAGTGTTAACATGTGTAATCTCTTGGCCCGTTTGGCCCACATCCTCGGTTCACATTTAGGCCCATGTGGACCACCTGCTGCAAAGGCTTTCAGGGCCGTTGGGCCCACCTGTTTTATTAACCTTTTCGGCCCATTCGGGCCCAATGTGAGACGAGCTAGCGAGAAATTGTTGCCTGCGATCGGTGTACTCGTACACTTCATACACCGCACCGCAAAAGCCCCATTCTACCCACCGCAAAATCAAAATCTAATTTGGCACCTCAAAAGCTGTGAATTTTGTATCCTTCTTTCTCATAAATCTAATGATGATGATGCTCTTTTCCAAATAATTAGTTTTTAGGATACTTGATGTCTAGTACTAACACAGTAAGTACGCAAAATCTTTTGCAGTCGGCCAATTCTTTTTTCTTTTTCTTTTTTTTGAGAGATAAGTAGCACGCTACCCGTTTCGTTTATTTCATTTAGAAATAAACTTAGCTAGAAATGTGAATCAACTAGAATTCGAACTTGGGTTTCGGATACCAACCACCAAACCCTTTGCCACTTGCTCCAGAGACGGTCGGTGAGTCGACCAATTCTCGATCAGGTGTTTATTCGGTATAAGACAGGCCCGTCCTTCACATTCTGACCACACAATATATGCATATTGATATTCGCCCGTAGGGAGTGCTGGATCAAGACAATATTTTCATATATTATAAGCCTTTTTTTGGTCTATTTATCATTAAAAAAAGTAGCTAGTAATTCTTGGTCTTGTTATTTATTACATGTTCCTTATTATAGTTGTGAACTTTCTTCGGGAGACGTAAGCCTTGCTAAAATTCATACCTAAAAATATAAGCTTCATCTGGGTACCTCCGTATCTCGTGTTGGTAATAACTAAGCTAGAATCTTCTTTTTACACTGTACATGCTTAAGATGTGGTCTATTAAGAAACTTTTTTTTTTTTTGAGAAAGAAATATGTAGCACGCTATCCCTTTTGTTTATTTCTTAAAAGAATAAATTTAGCTGAAAATGTGAATCAACTAGGATTTGAACATGGGACCTTAGGTATCAACTAACAAGCCCTTTGCCACTTGCTCTAGGGACAATTATTGCCTACACCAGGACCACCATTGATAGATAACCTCTTGCGGGTGTAGGTGTGAAATTTTGATTGTGATTGTTTGATGTAACATTGAATTAAAGGATCTACTTACGATCGAAACAAGTCATATACTTTGAAAATGTAACTCTTCCATAAAAATATATAAAGATCCTAAGTCTGTGGGCCATTTTGCAATTGCTCCTTGAGTTTTTATTCTTTTATATATTGCTTGATTATATATAGTCGATTAGATCACAAGTTTTTCTCCTATGGATATATAGTGACTTAGTTGATATCTGGGGATAGTACAGGAATTACTTAATTCATACTACCTAAAACATCACACTGACCCGTCTCTTTTATAATCCATAGGTTGAGCAGGAACTTAATTAGACAAATGAGTTAATAAACAATTTTAACAATTGTTATTCTGATAGCCAATCTAAGAGGTCGGTGATTCGAATTAGTTTTTTTTTGTTTATGCATGTATTAGTAAGGTGCTTAAAGTTCTGAAGAACAAAGTATTTTGACTAATTTTTGAGGATTGTGAGGCGAATCTACAAGCAAGTTCGAGAAAGAAAAAGACCAAAAAGAAAGAATTAAAATCGAGGCATTTAAGTTCTATACAATTAATTAAGTTCAAACAATAGTATACTAGTATATAATATATAATAATATAATAAAATCATGTTCCTTTCAAATTATCTTGATCAGAGGGCATATTTCAGCTACGTAGAACGAAAGATCTTTCGAAAGCAATTGATAAGTAGTTTATTGAAGAAACCAAAGATATGAGCTCAGCTCATCTTCTCGATATTAATATAAAATTCTTAATTATTTTTCTTTTTAAATATTACTTAGGGCTTTTTGGGAATATTATCCTTATAAATTGTCGTTGTGATAAGATGTGTGATGTAAAGTATTTTGGTTGGTTCATAAAAATTAAAATATTTAGAGGTAATATGTACATGCGGTATGGCATGTGGGTGTACGTGTGTATATATATAAGAAAAAATTATGTACAACAAATTTGATAGTTTGCAAGAACTATTTATTCAAATAATTTTATTGTATTATATTGATCTCGTCGATCACTTTGTTTGCAGAGCAACGGTTGGTAAACGCCGCAGCAAAACGTTTCTCCAGAGACAAACACACCAATGCATGGACAGCTAAATATCTATAGACCAATTTCTCAAAAACGCAAACCTAAACACCTTAAAATCTATATGCAAATCATTAAAAGAGATTATCTATAACATTTGAACAATTTACATATAAAAATTATTATTTTTGAAAATTTATTATTTACTACGTGAGTAAAATAACTTGAAGACCATTGAAGCAGTGTAATATTGTAGATAGGTGAGTTTCCAAAGAGCATGATTTATGAGAATTTTTTACAGCACGCATGCTATGTATCGTTATATGTTGTGCACAACGCCTTATCCTTCTTTTATGAGATTATTTATCTCATATTTTATCCTAACTTTTAAAAGTTGCACACGTTCATTTGTTTAAAAATGGAATTGTGGTGATATTTATGAGAGATGCCTCATTAATTTCAAGAGATAGATATAAATAGAAATTAAAAATTAAATATTCAATACTATTTAATTAATAAATTAACATAAATCACTGAATAATGAGAAGCCTTGCACACTTTTAAAATATAGACCAAATACTTTAATCCATATTTTATATCACATCACCTTTTTATGACTATCTAGAGTAGCATACCATTTATACAAATTACAAAGATGAATAAATTATGGTATTTTTTTGTCATACGATGTAAGATCCATTAATTTACGCGATCAAAATTTGAACTCAGAATTTCCTGGTAAGGCGCATGTGGTAGAGAATGATGGTGTACAAGATTTATCCATGCACAGGGTGCACTCAATAATTTATTCCAGCCTATAGACCAATACCATGCAGTAACAAATAATAATTAATAAGTAATAATTAAATAGTGATTCCTCCCGCTATTGACTAATCAACTTAAAATATTCCATTATACGCTTCTCTCTTTCTCGTTCCCCCCTCGTTTTCTCACGTTCTCCAAAGCTGCTTCTTCTTCTTCGGTCCCCGCCTCTCCAAATCTCTTCTCATCGACCCAATTTTCTCTTTTTGCTCCCATTTGACCTCTTAATTCCCCCCTAAACGCCCCCAAATAATCGAAGAATCGGAGAAGAAGAAGAAGAAGAAGGAATTGGGGGGATCGGTGGGTTTAATTCATAGTTTTTGGTGGTTTTTTAAGGTTTAACAGGAACAATTAGTAGTAATTATCAGCTATAATGGGGTTCATATCGGGGATGGTGTTGGGGACGATCGTGGGGGTTGCGTTGGTGGCCGGGTGGAGCCGCATGATGAGGCATCGGAGCAACAAGCGTATCGCAAAGGTCGGTTTTATCAATCTCTATTCCTTGTTGTTTTTAAATTTTCTTCTAATTTCACGATTAGAGATTATGATTATGAGACAAAGATTTGATTTTTAAGAGGGAACACTGTGTTTGTGTGCATCTCAGTGAGGGATTTTACATTTCAAAAGTTGTAGTAAGAATCGGTCAATTAGTAACCAGAAACCAATCGGTTTACTAATCAAACGCTTTTTAGCATGTTTCTGATGTTTCTCGAGATTGCAGATGGATTTCATAGCGTATTTTAGTAGTGTTGTATACTATGTGTTTGTGACGGTGTATGGTTAGATAATAAGATAATAGTTGTAACATGTAAACTAACCATACTGTTAGAAACAGAAGCTTAACTTTAGTGCTTTTGCATTTTGGCAACCAAGAATCTCATTTGAGCTTCTCTCTGTAGCCGCACGCTGTACGCTACTTGTTTTCCAAACACCTCGCATTTGCTTGTTGAGCAGAGAAGCTATCCTAGAAGCCAGGAACAACATTTCTTTTAGATGTTTATTTTTTTTTGGATAATGAGTGAGCAGGATATTGAGTGCAAAGCAGGCATAAGAACCTCATATTGTTCTTTCTTTTTCGCTATTAGATATCATCATGATTACAAAAAAAAAATTGTCTTTAACAGGGAATCTTGTGTTTGTGAATATGTTTGCATGTGATTTTGTTCTGAGATTTTTTGGATTGATCAGTTAGTTCGAGCTGAATTTGGTAGATTTGCTAACTTAATTGAGAGTTATCTACTGAACGATTGGAAGATGTAGGCTCTGATTATACTTAGCGTGTGTTGGGTTCGAGCTTTGTGGGAGTCCTTTTTCAGTAGTAACTGTAGAAGACAACCTAGATTTTTCTTAGGGAACAAAAAAAAAAACGAACTCCTAATAGCTCTTTTTACTTCTAGAAATAGAATATTTGAATTGGGTCTTTTGTTTTCGGGACCTAGAAGCTCATTTTAGTCTCCTTCCGTAGCCATACACTCTAGATTCTTTTTTTGCCAAACCATCTGTTCTAGTAGTCAGGCAAATGCATTTAGATGCTCACTTCTGAAACAAGCAAATCAGACATTAGAAAAGTTTTTACTCATAAAAATCATCTATTAGAATAGTCGGTCAAAGTTTTTTCTCATAAAGTGTGTATTCCGGCTTATATTTGTTCTTATCTACAGGCTGTCGACGTCAAACTTCTTGGTTCTCTTACTAGGGATGATTTGAGGAGACTTTGTGGTGACAATTATCCTGAATGGGTATCTTTCCCAGTATTTGAACAGGTTTGTTGCTACTTGATTGTCACCCATGCTTTTCATAATAAATTTCGGAAAATAGAGGGGCTTTTCATGAAAATAAATGTATAATTGATGATTTCAATATGGATGACTAAAAGATGATAATATTTCAACAATGGAGTTGATTGTAAAATAGATATAAGCTTGAAAGACACACTTAGTGAAATACATTCTTGATTAGCATATCTGTTCTCAAGTACTTTGATGTATAGGATTACATGCACCTTCTTGCAGAACAACTGTACAGTAGTGCATATTTATTCATAAAGTCATTTTGTTGTCTATTCTCATTGGTATAGAGATCAGAGAAATAAAGCTTTTTTCATGTTTTATTTGGTTTGTTGGATTTATCTTAATATTCATCATTTTGTTCTTTTTTTTTTTGGAGAGGAAAGGTAGCATGCTACCGCTTCATTCAATTCATCATTTTGTTCTTGTACAGGTGAAATGGTTGAATAAGCAACTGAGCAAGCTCTGGCCTTTTCTCGCAGATGTAAGGGACATGCTACTTTTGCTTTTAGGTTTCAACCATTTCCACACTTTATTAGTGCATTAATATGTGCTTTAATCTACTCCCATTTCCTGTTTATGCTTAGTCTCTTATTTTAGGCCTTATTTTCATATTTGTATGACTTGCATTACGGTTGAAGCTCTGTAAGGACGTGTTTATTTCATAGTGATTGTTATTAGTATCTGGAAAACATATGAGGGAGAATAATACTTCTGTTCAAGGAAAGATATCAACAACCACAATAATTGCCTAGTACTAAAGTGATATAACACAGAGGTAATCAATAGAGATTTTCGCAAGGGATTGAGAAACTTCAATTTTACAACCAGCTTGCCTCTGAGTAGTTTCCAACATTATATAATCTAGTGAATAACCGTTGTTCGGAGACTTAAGAGTGTGCACTCCAATCTGCATTTAGCTTCTGGATTCTCCTCATTTTGTTTCATCTTATAAGATGAATTATACTTATCATTCCTAAGAATAACTTCTCATATTTCTGGCCCATATATTACGTTTATTTGATGTTGTAAATTCTGCACCGATGCTGATTTCAACTCTGTGTTCGGTCTTAGGCAGCATCACTGGTCATTAAAGATTCTATCGAGCCGCTACTTGATGATTATCGACCACCTGGAATATCATCTCTTAAATTCAGCAAACTTTTTCTTGGAAATGTGCCACCGAAACTCGAAGGTTTGTATGCCAATCGAAGTCTTGAATTTGTAAAATCGAAGTATTTCATGAACAGAAACACTTGTCATTTTACTTTCTCTAAATGCATATACATTTTTTAATGAAGGAATCCACGTTCAAAGTCTTAAGAAAGGACAAGTCATAATGGATATTGATTTACGGTGGGGTGGAAATCCAAGCATAATTCTTGCAGTTGATGCTCTCGTCGCCTCGCTCCCTATTCAGGTGTGCTTGCTAGATTGGAAACCCATATGGTTTTGTAACCACGTAAATTGCAATCTCATAGATATTACCATGCTTATTATTTATCAAAGCATTGGTATTATCAGCTGAAATTTTTTCCTGAAGTAATGTTATGCACTAACTAACATGAACTTTGTCAACCACCTTGCTCCAATTTGCAGCTAAAAGATCTTCAGGTCTTTACTGTCGTGCGTGTCGTTTTCCAACTCTGCGAAGAGATTCCATGCATCTCAGCTGTTGCTGTTGCTCTCCTTGATGAGGTATACCGGATCATCTAAAAGGGATATTTTATCCCAGCAAATGCATTAACCTTTCTTTCCTCATAAATACTAATTCTCTTGATCTCTTCCAGAAAGAATAATTAGAGAACTACTGCTATGTCTATTTCAGCCAAAGCCTAGAATTGATTACACACTAAAAGCTGTGGGAGGAAGCTTGACTGCTATTCCTGGAATTTCAGATAAGATCAGCGTAAGGTTTTAATGTCTTATTCCTGATTCTTGTGCATCTGCTGCATGTTGATGCTCCACCTCTTAGGCCTAGAATTTACCAGAAAACTTATTGTGCTGTCTCTATTACATAGGATACTGTACAATCCATTATTTCGGACATGCTTCAGTGGCCCCAAAGAATTGTAGTCCCATTTGGTGGTGTTGCTGTTGACACAAGGTAGCATATGTTCCCTCTTATTCAGCATATTTAAGTCAAGAGAACATTGGCGGTATGTCAAATGCTATTGTATTATCAAAATTGAGTTTGCTTTAGGTTCATTAATGCATTCTCTGTAATAACCAGTAACAATTCTCATGCTAGTTTTCTTGTTCATGTTACTTTTGATTACACTGTTGGGATGCTATTTAGTTTTTATTCTTTATTATATTTATTTGCTTTTTTTTTTTTCTGTGCAGTGAGCTGGAACTAAAGCCTCAGGGAAGGCTCACCGTGACTGTCTTAAGAGCAGGTTCCTTGAAAAATGTGGATATTATTGGCAAATCCGATCCCTATGTCGTTTTGTATGTACGCCCAATTTTCAAAGTCAAAACTAGAGTTATTGATGACAATCTTAACCCTGAATGGAATGAAACATTTGAGCTGATTGCTGATGACAAGGAAACACGATCTCTTATCCTTGAGGTATCATTATTTCAGTATCTAGAGTCGTCATCTATCAAGCTGTCTCCCATCTTTTTGCTAACCTCAGACGTCAATCTATACATTTATATCCTGCCATGCTTCGTCTCTAATTAGATAATTTATATTTGCTGCTTCACTTGATATGGTCGTATTATTCTGATATTTACTACCATCGTATTGGCTGTAGTGAATAAAACATAACAATTTACCCTGTTCTTTCAGGTTTTTGATGAAGATAAAATTACACAACATGAGAGATTGGGTATAGCCAAGTTACCTTTGATCGATTTGGAACCAGAGACTCCCAAGGAGTTTTCTTTAAATCTGTTGCAATCTCTAGATACAGTGAAAGTCAAGGATAAGAAGGATAGAGGGACACTCACGATCAAGGTGGGTTTTTTATTATTTTTTAATCATTCTATACACTTTTTTATTTGGAAAACTTGTTTCAGAAATACTGCATTCATGTATAATCACTGAAATTATGCTTTCTTGCAAGAATGTTTGGCAATTAATATTCCATCAACTAGTATTGTGATAATAGGATAATCCTTCCACCAGCGCACATAAGATAACAAGTGCATTCATAGCATATAGATTTTTCATTTATAGAAAGAAAAGCGACCTGCAAAAATACCAAGCTCACTGAGATCTTGTCGCATAAGATATTAAGATTTCAGAATCTGATACTTCTCCTCCTATTTGAGAACAATCATCCATACAAGTCATCTGCAAAGTATACTTGTTCCTTTTATGAATGATTTGTGGCTAATGTTTCTGTTGTGCATCTCAAATTAATGCAGGTCTTATATCATTCATTCACAATGGAAGAACAAATGGAAGCCCTGGAACAGGAAAAGAGAGCTATTGAGAAGAAGAGGAAAATGAAAGAGGCCGGTCTGATTGGGAGCACTATGGACGCAATCGGCGGCGCTGCATCGTTTGTTGGATCCGGCGTCGGGCTCGTGGGCTCGGGCCTCGAGGCAGGGGTCGGGTTTGTCGGGACCGGATTTGGTGCTGTGGGGAGTGGCCTAAGCAAAGCAGGGAAAGCAATGGGTAAAAGCTTAAGCCATTTCAGTCATTCCAAGAAGAACAGTAGCAACTCCCTGGCAATTCAAGGGAATGGACAGTGAGATGCAACGAGCGCAAGAATACATGTTGTTGATTATTTAGGAGTATATCCTCGCAAATTGTTGTGTTGTTTTGTATGATTTTGTATGCGTTTAGACACTTTAGTGGGATAGGTTTATCGTTGCTTTGCTTGTATTGGTATTTGTTCTGTTCTTGAATATTGTTTCGCCGCGAACAATTTGATGTAAAAATAACTTATGTAGTACTGGATGGTCCGTTCGAAGTAGGATGAGAGAAAATGGAAACAAAGGGGATCATGTACTCTACATGCATGAGATTATGTAATTGCAATGTAATGGGTGAGTGTTACCACATACCCTTACATTGTTGTACTTTATCAACATGGGACTTATTCCATGTACTTGACCTAAAAAAAAGCAGGTGATAGATGTTGCCTAACTAAACATGATATAGAGTTGTCTTTCTTTTTTTCATTCTTTTTTTAATTGTGGTGTTAAATTCAATAAAATCCTCAATTATCTAATATAAGTAATTTAAATTGAACTAATTAAAAATTAAGAAAAACTTAATACGTGTGATATTCTTTCGAATCATCGCAAGCTGTACATCTCAGTCGGGATTTTTTTCATCTTTAACCCTTTAAAAATTTATAATTGGCTAAATAATTTTGTAAAAAATTTATTTGCTGAAATAATCCTATTTTATCCAACAAACTGTTGGACTATAAAAATAATTAAACAATGATTAATTATCTACGGTCTTTAACAAAATTTAAAAGACAGTGAATCCTTTATTTTTTTAAAGTATAAAAAGTGAATGATTTATTATTTTTTTTATTTTCATATATAATCTTAACAACTATATATACAGATTTCAACCAATTATATATAATTCTTACAATGTAAAATATTTTAACAACATATCTATATAATTTTAGCTATAAATAAAAATTTAATAATCCTTATACAATCTTAATAATCTAAAAAAATCCTCACAACATATAAAAAAAAAACAATATTAAACGGCGAATCATTCATCTTGTTTCTCATGTTAGTTACTCAAATAAAATTTTAAAAAATTTATTTAGCAAATTAAAAATTCTAATAAGACTACTGTGCAAAAAGTCCTCTCAGTCCCTTAAATTATATAATATGCAGCAGTAATTTAAAGTTTAAAGAATAAGCATTATGCTCCCTCAAAAAAAAAAAAAAAAAAAAAGAGTTTGGGAAGCAATTTCAAAAGTACACATAGTTGTGGGGGTTTCCATTCTCCCGTTCCGTTGATTAGTGCTTCCCCGCCCTTTTCTTTCTCCCGTTGCGAATTGTGCGACGCATGGATCGATCCGTTTTCTTTTGAAAAAAAAATAAAAACCCTAGAAACCCTCGAAAACCCTCCCTCGCCATTAACAAACCCCTCCTTCTTCCTCCTCCTCCTCCTCCTCCTCCTCCTCCTCCCTCGCCTCTTCTAGGGTTTCTCTTTCTCTTCCTCTTCAATGGAAGGAGGAGGAGGAGATCGGAGAGAGTACCGTGCCCTAGAGTGTCGAAGCTTCTGGAAAGCGGGCTCCTACGAAGTCCCCTCCTCCGCTCCTTCTCATGCCCTTTTCGGTTCTCTCCCCGCTCTCCTTCGCTAGAAATATATCATCTTTTATATTCCTTTTCTTTTTCTTTTTCTTTTTATTTTCCGTTTGTTGTTTTTATTGTTGTTGTGATGAATCTTTTTATGGTTCTTTTCTTATTTCAATTTACTGTTTCCCTTTTTTTCGCAAGAAATACGGTTTTTTTTTTGAGTTTCTTTCTGGTATTATTATTATTTTTTTTGTCGTGAAACGTTTTATGTTTCTTTTTCTGTCTTATTTTATAGTCCTTTTTCGCAACGAATTTGGTTTTCTTGACTCTCTTCTTTTTGTTCCTAGTATTCTCTCTCTCTCTCTCTCTCTCTCTCTCTCTTGATGAATCGCGATCTTTTTTTTTTTTTTTTAATCTTGTTATTTTAGGGTTTTTCCCCTCTCTTTTTTTTTTGCGAGAAATATGATTATCCTAATTTTTTGACTGTTGTTGTTATTATTATTTGTGATTACTCGTTTAATGGTTCTTTTTCTATTTAATTTTTAGGTTCCTTTCCCTCTCATTTTTGCTGAGAATTATGATTTAAGAAATACAATGAATGAAAGGAAGAAACTCTTTTTCACGAGAAAGGAAGCCTTTTTCCCCCCAAGAAATTCGATCTTCGTAAATCATTTTTATCCTTCCTGTTATCGGTTTCCTTTTTTTTTTTTTTTTTTTTTTTTTTTTTTTTTTTTTTTTTCCCCGATGAGTTTTGGGTTGTATCCCCGCTCTTTCCCGACTGAAATGCTTTTCTTAGATGTTGTCGTCTGTTATTACTGTTGGTATTTTCTGATGATTTGCTTTACCCTTTTTTTTTTTTTTTTCTTTTCCATCTTATTTTACTGTTCTTTCCCTCTCTTCCATGGGAGAGTTGATACTGTTGTTCTTGTTGTTATGGTCAATCTTTTAATGGTTATTTTTCTAATCATATGTTGGGGCCAGATGGGTTGGAAACATCTGATCTTGACCGAGCTCGTGTGCATCCGAAGTTTCTTCACACCAATGCGACCTCGCATAAATGGGCTTTTGGAGGTTGGTGCTGTTTCTCTTCTGGAATGGTCTTTTGGGTAACGCTTAATCTGCAAATTTTTGTTGCAAAGATACATATCATGTTATGAAATAGAAGATAAATTGAGGTGGCTGAATAGCTGATGCATAAAATGAGTGCATATTATAATTATCTACCTTATTTTTTCAAAGTTTTATTTTGTTTCAAAAGAGAAAGAAAATGGGAATCTTCGGGGTGCTATCGTGTTTCCTTTGGAGTAGTTATCTGATAATTGCTCTTTACTCATCCAATTTCATACGTCATAATTCGCGTTCGACTGCCCGTAAGGCAACCCCTGTTGTTTAACCCTACTATAGTGCAAAGCAAAACACTCATTTGCGGTGAAGGTTCTCATGATTGCACATATTCACTGATTAATACAGCATTATTATTGCTGCTAAGAATAAAAAGTAATTTCAAATGTTGCATAGTCCTAGGATAATGAGTTAGGGTAGACTTGTGAAGCTGCATTGTAGAATTTCCTTTGGCAGTATTTCATGAACAATTGCATGAGATCCACTTTAAATAACTTGTACAATTGGTGTCTAATATTACAACCATGAGAAACTTACTAACTTTTTCCCATGATATACCTTGATGACTGTAAAGTTGTACTCCAAAACGGGAGTAGAAGAAACTACAGGAGGAATAGTGAAATTAAATTTGAAGAAGAACACATTTAGAAAGAGTGAAAGGAGATACGGCCTTAGCAATTAATATTGTGATTTGCGGAACAGATGGGTTTTTATAGAAGTTGCCACTTCTGTAATGCTTTCCTTTGTTTGGTAAGCTGTATTCTGTTGTTGGAAATTTGGAATGGTGATCATACTTATGTATTTACTCTGTGCTTTCCTAATTTCCAATCTATAACAAACACTTATTTTTAATTGATCAAATAAGCTCTACTTGTTTTCATATTTGTTACTGGCTATCACTTTTATTCTTGTATTCGGATGTTCACAATTGTATTTTTCTTTTGTTCATTGTCGTGAAAAAGATAGCCCTTGTATACACTCTGGGCTTCTTAACTTTAGATTACGTGAATGGTAGTATAGAATCTTTATCATTTTAAACCCATGTAATAAAAGTAATAATCTACTGAGTTGTTTTTTTTTCCCTTTTGCGCAGCTATAGCTGAACTTCTGGACAATGCTGTTGATGAGGTTTGTGTATAATCTTTTTAACAATTTAATCCTTAATTAAAATAAAGTTATACTACTGTGTTTGCAAGTTCTTGTTAACTCATAAAGAACATGCAGTTGATGTGGTTTGTACATAATGTTTTGTAGTAAGTGATGTTCTTTTACGATGTCTTCAAGGCTTCTGTTGCTCTTGAACTTCTTTTTGTTTCTAGTGAATTAAACTATTTTCAATAAATTGGTATATGCTGATTTTCGGCCTTCCAGATCTGCAATGGTGCAACATACGTGAAGGTGGATAAGACTACCAATATGAAAGATAATAGCCCTATGTTGCTTTTTCAAGGTATTTGCAAAGCCTATAAAGCAGCATGTTTTTGGCTAATTTGTGCCGTGGACGGATTGGATTCTCTTCTGAATACTCATAATGAAAGGCTTCTTGCAGATGATGGAGGGGGGATGGACCCTGAAGGTATACGGCGATGCATGAGTTTAGGCTTCTCATCCAAGAGGTCAAAATCAACGATTGGTCAATGTAAGTCTAGACTTTCTCACATTTAGAATATTTACTCTCATAATTGGACATATAGGCTTTGACATTTCAAGAAGGTAAAAACATACAGAAATTATGAGGTGCAAAATGGAATTCTTCATTGTATTCTGGGCATCAGAACGACAGCTTTTTGAAAACTAATTATCTTTGAATACCAAGTAGTTTGGAGGTTGAAATGAAGTTAGTGTAAGGGATGAAGAGAGGGAGAGAGTTATTTTTGTGAACTAGAGGGAAGAAGTCAAGAAACCTCCATTGAGGTTCCTCAGAGAGAGGTGGATGTAGGCAGCCTTGAGCTTTTTAGAGATCATAAACAGAGAGGTCCAACCATTGTACATAGGAAGATGAGGTGGCCAAGGAATGGAAGAAACTATCACCAATGTTTAAATTAGGAAATGGTAACTTCAGAGATAATTTGGGCTATTCACTGGAACTTACAATAGCAAGATTTATGACAAAAGATCTTCCTTTGTTCATAGGATGTAGCCTGGTTTATTTATTGGGTTGATCTAAATCCTTCAGTTTTGAATTAATGTTTGTCAAATATATTTTGTTTTGGTGGTGGTTCTTTTAGAGAGCGGACGATATGCATGCGACAATACCGGTATAGGAGTTTCACTAGTAACTGACATGCTAACTTGATAATTGATGTTGTCTGCATTGGGAATAGGCTGCTAAAGTACCTACTAACTCTGTTCTGATATGATTAAATTATTTAAGAAGAAAAACTAATTGAAATATCACATGCCTCTCTCAATGGTTTAGTTATTAATATTTCTCAAGCATGTAATTCAATAAGGTCACTGAAAATTGGTAAGCAACAACAATGTCTAGACCAAAAATATATTTGCTGTATGATCAGGCTTTGGTAGATACTAACATATGTTAAACCCTTTGCCTATATATATATATATATATATATATATATATAGAGCTAGTCTCCTATACTATCTAGAGTACCGGAACTCCGGTACTATAGTCTCGTTTTCGATCTTAGGATGTTCAAATCAACGATCTACACCGTTAAAACTGATCTAGGGTTTTTAAAGTTTTTAGAAATAAAATTTTATATTTTTTCGACATAGTTTACTTTATGATCAAACCATTTCAAAATTGTCAATTTTCAATGGCTACTATGGCTAGTTTGGAGTTTAACGGTGTAGAAGAATCGAAATTTCATCAAATTTTGATAGAAAAAACTTTAAACTATTCAGATTAAGGTTAACATTCTTGATCTTGAATTTAAAAATCCTATGCTCAAATTTTAAAGATTATTCAATTTCACCGTCCATTTTGACATAATTTATTTACTAAGTAAATGATGTAAAAAAAAACTAAAATTTTATTTCTAAGAACTTCATATACCCTAGATCATATTTAACGGTATGGATCGTTAAATTGAACACCCTAAGATCGAAAACAAGACTATAGTACCGGAGCTCCGGTACTGTAGATAGTATAGTAGCCTAATTATATATATATATATATATATATATATATATATATATATATATAGAATTAGGCTACTATACTATCAATAGTATCAAGCCCTTGGTACTATTGAGTTTTCGGCCGTTGGATGAAAAGATGTGTGGTTAGGATGATAGTGGTCCCCTAGGGTTGAGTAGGTGGTTGCTTTAATAGTATAATCTAACGGGTGAAAATANTTGGTACTATTGATAGTATAGTAGCTGGACTCTCTCTCTCTCTCTTTCTCTCTCTCTCTCTCTCTCTCTCTCTATATATATATATATATATAGTATATTCATATATATACAGTGTTTGAAAAGGCGCAAGGCGCAAAGAGGCACCAGATTCTCCTGGAGCCTAGGCGCAAGGCGCATTGCGAAGCGCGCGCCTCAAGAAGGCGAGGCGCACATTTACTAAGCCTAATTTAATTTAATATAATATTCTACATTAAAAAACCTAAAAATAATCATACAAAAATAAGATAACCATCAAAAGTAAAGAAAACACATGCATATAGGTTCTTAAATTAAAAAATATATATATATTTCAATTTTCAACTTAAAAATTATAACTGATTGTAGTTGCTACTGCTGCTTGTTCTTGCTGCTATTGCTCCTGTTTTTCCTGCTGTTGCAACATGCAAACTTCTGCTGCTCTTGCTTTCTTGCTAGTTGCTACTGCTGCTACTGCTTGCTTGTTTGATTGTTCCTGCTGCCAGCGATGGCCGATGTTGCTGCTGGATGCCCACGAATAGAGAAAGGATGTGGGAACATGAGTGGGAGAGGAGAGGGCGGACGAATGGGTTTCACTAGGATTTTTTTTTAGGATCTTTTAACTATCTTATCGGGTTAAAATATAAAACTTAAATTCGAAACCCGACAACCCAAAAAAATTAAACCCAAACCAATATAATAATAAATATTGCTAGNCTAATACTTAAGTTTTCGACCCTTAGATTTATTCTATTGATCATTTTCACCCGTTAGATCATACTATTCAACCAACTACCCACTCAACCCTAGGGAACCACTATCATTTTAAGTGGGGGCCACCATCATTCTAACCACACATCTCATCAATCAACGGTTAAAAATTTATTAGTACAAGGGTGTCTATACTCATAAAAGTATAGTAGCCCCAGCCTATATATATATATATGTATAGAGTTCAGCTACTATACTATTATGAGTACGATCGCCCTCATACTCATAAGTTGTTTTCGATGATAGAGCTTCCGAATTTGACGATCCACACCGTTAAACGTTATCTAGAGCATTTGAAACATCTAGAAATCAAATTTCATAATTTTTCGACATCATTTACCTTACGATCAAAAGCTCACAAAATTGACAATTTTTAACGGCCGGTATGGAATACTTGCTAGTTTAACGGTGCAAAAGAATCCGAATAGGTTGAATTTTTGATAGAAAATTCTATTCACTACCTAGATAAAGATCAATAACTCCGATCTTAAATTGAAGGATCCGATCATCCATTTTTAAGACATCGTTCGATTTTGACCGTTCATTTTATGCCCGCTTGATGGACTTTATTATGATTTCGAAAAATTACGAAATTTATTTTCTAGAAGTTTCAAATACTTTAGATCATATTTAACGGAGTGGATTGTCGATTCGGAAGCTCTATCATCGAAAACAACTTATGAGTACGAAGGGCCCAATACTCATAATAGTATAGTAGCCCTCTATATATATATATATATATATATATATATATATATATATATATATATATATAGAGTTCCACTATGGTGCTTGTAAAAGCACCAAGCACTTGGTACTTGTAAATTTTTTACTATTAGATCTACGCTTTTGATCATTTTCACCCGTTAGATTATACTATTCAACCAACCATCCACTCAACCCTAGAGGGTCCATATCATCCTAACCGCACATCTCTATATATATATTTGACAGATTGTGTGGAAACTTAGACTGTCTTAACTTTCTGAAAATATGCTGAATGAAGCATTATATCTACACGTCATGGCTATTTTCTCCCTCTTATTTGAGTCTATTCTAATCTGCTTGTCATGCTGGGGTTACTCACAAGATGGCAATGGCTTTAAGACAAGTACTATGAGATTAGGTGCTGATGTGATTGTTTTCTCTCGTGCAAGCCGTGAAAGGTGAGAATTGTTTATTTTCCATTTCTCATAAATAGTATAACTGTTCTACTAATCCTCCCTTTTATTAATGAAACTATCCTCAGCTGTTATACATGGCTGATTTTACATGCTAATGTGTCAGCATCTAGTACCCTGTTCATTTGAAACCAACCGAGAAAACCACAACCCCCCACTTATGCAAATATTGTAAAACCTCGTGTGTCCGTGATTGCATTTATGCGGCTTTATTTAGGTGAAAGTTTGTGCGAAATGAATAACGAAGTGCTGTTGTTCATAACAAACATCCACACCCCCCACAAACAAGAAAAAGAAAAAAGGAAAAGAAAAAAAGGTATCCCCCCTGTCGCTCTTATGCATAGGCTATATAAAACATCATACGTCTTTGATCGCATTCATGTGGCTTTACGTAGTAGGTGAAAGTTTGTGCCGAATGAATAATGAAGTGCTCTAATTTTTCTTTTTTTTCCCCTTTTTCCTTCCTTTATCTTCCTTTTAAGTAATTGAGGGTTGGCGTCTGAGATTTTTTCAATTGGACATTGAAATGTTTTGTTTTGTTCACCTTCTAATAATTTCTCGCTCTATGCTAATATGTCTTCAGGAGTACTCATTTCATTGTCATGCAAACTTTCTAGTTGCTGCATCTCATATCCCTGAGAATCCAATAATCATGGTTGCTATAACGAATCAGATTTTAGCTAGTTATGTTGGTGGTACTATTGCAACCAAATTTCTAACAATGGGTTCAGTATCCAAGGTTGTTGTTTTTGATGCTAGGACTGCTACGCCAGGAAGTTTGTCAAATAAACTGAGTTGATCTGGGTCTAGTAATGACTTGGAAAACAACAAAGCATGGGGGATTGTGCTTTTTTAGTTGAATCACAAGTTAATTCACGGTATAGATTTTGTAAAAATAATGTAGCCATGAATTAAAGATGCTCGTTTTTCTGGTCTGATCGAGGCTTACCATTGCCCATTTCAATCCCATCTGATCTAGGTGGCTAGTTTGCAGTTTTGGTCTTGACGCTAATAATATCCTCCAGCTTCCATTAAGGTCTATGATAGTTCTATTGCATATCTTATCATTCAAAATTTACAATGTTCTCTCTTGTTTGTTTACGTTATGCAAGAATCTATGTTCTTGGTATTATAATTTAGCGCTATAATAATTGTTACTGATCTAATATTTTGGTTTTACTTCTAGCCATGAAACAATGAGTATTGGCTTGCTATCATATACATTTTTGAGAAGGATGATGAAAGATGATATAATTGTCCCTATGGTAATACATTGTTGTTCAACTGCCTTATCTTTATGCGGAAGTTGTTTTTGCGCGTTATTTACTTTTTTATTTATTTCCAGCTTGATTACCAAATTCAAGGAGGCCACATTTTACCTTTAGTCTACAGTTCACAAGATGATTGGGATAGTAGCTTGAAAACAATCCTTGATTGGTCTCCCTTTTCTTCAAAGGAGGAACTTTTGCTTCAGGTTCTTATATACATTCAAACCATATTGGTGTTATTTTCTGTATATATATATATAGCGAGAGAGAGAGTTGAGTTGGAATGCTATCAGTAGCAAACGGGTTCCGTTGTCATCCATTTGTTTTCGATGATAGAGCCTCCAAATCGACGATTGGCACCGTTAAATATGATCTATACCATTTGAAGTATCTAGAAATTAAATTTCAAATCTTATCGACATCATTGGCCTAATGATCAAAGGGTTTCAAAATTTGTAATTTTAATGGTTGATATAAGATGTTTTCTCATTTAACAGTGTAAAGATATCTAAATCAATTGAATTTTGGTTAGAAAAACTTTAAACTATTTAGAACAAGATCTATACTCTTGATCTTGATTACAAGACTATCATCTCTTTTTAAAGGATATTCATATTCAGCCGTTCATTTTTGTGTCCATTTGATGGACAAGAGAATAATATCAAAAAAATATAAAATTTGGTTTCTAGATGCTTTACGTGGTATAGATTATGTTTAACGGTGCTGATTGTCGATTTGGAGGCTCCATCATCGAAAACAAATAGGTGGCAACAGAGCCCGTTTGTTACCGATAGCATTCCAGCCCAACTCTCTCTCTCTCTCTCTCTCTCTCTCTCTCTCTCTATATATATATATATATATATATATATATACACCTTTCATTGGGTACTTGTAGAGGGTATTTTTCAGTTCCATCTTTTGTCAGGATTTTGTTGCAGATTTAGCTCAAAGACTTTGACAACAAAATAAATATAGATTATGTATTTGGATGTGAAGCACTTATAATTTGTTAAAGGATAACATTCAAAGTTGTAATAATTTACACCTTACTGACTTTTTTTTTGTGATTGTATATTTTATTTTGAGAATCGAATCACACAGCAAAATACCGAAATTCATTTTCTAGTCTCTAGACATAGTGACTTGGCTGGTGAACTTTTGGGTTGCTAACCATATCAATAACGCATTAGTTGTCATTAGTTTGGATGATGAGCTTTGAATATAGCAACTGAGACCCTTATATCTTTAGGGATCAGTTTTGAAAAGGACACATTTTCACTTTTGGTGTTCACTTTTGATGTTGCTGTGGGCCTTACTGCACCTAATTTCATGGAAATGTTGAGAGTTACACTTTGTTGGCAACCTCACTGCATCCTAGTAAGAAAGGCCTGTGTTGTACTGTTTGGATGCTTAAAAGAATTAAATGAATCCAATTAAGTTCAGGCTTCCTTATCTCTTGGAAATTGGAATATACTTGGCATACCTATGCAATGTTGAAATGTGGCCTAGAGTTCAATTTGTTCAATCAACTCAATCAATTGCCATGTATTTATAATTTGTGGCAAAGAATGAAGATTGGAAATGAAGCTTTATGTAGATCTGCTACCTATTCTGTTAGGGTGTACTGGGATTCTCAAGCTCATTTTTTACTTTAACTATGTGAACCAGTCAACTGGAGAGAATATTATTAAATAGTAATATAATGCTAGTGTTTTAGATGGTTCATTTTAGTTGTGCCAACTTCAAAGCAGATCTGCAAGACGGCAACCCTTTGTGTATGAGGGAAGGGGTTTCTTGAGTTAAAATTTCACTTTGTTATTGGAACCAGTCAGTAGAATCACATAAAAAAAATACTAGTATTTAGAAGCGTTTTATTCTTTTAATTTTATGAAGAATGAATGGATTTCGTTAGATTGGTAAAATGTGACTTGCGTTATCGAGACTTAAGAATTTGAGATAATATATTTAATTATACAAACAATGCCATATTTAGCCCTGGAAAAAAGGGAGCTATGTAACCTAAATGTGAAAATAGCTTGCTGAAAGGTTCATTATCATGATGAATAGTGTTGCAAAGTGGTTTCCTGGTGTCTGGAAAGAATGATATAGAGCCAATAACACAATGGTTTAGCTACTAGCTTTATAATTGGTTTGAAGTCAGCAAGTTTAAACCTTATGACATATGATGAACATTACTGTAACTCTAAAATTCTGGTTTTCTGGTGAATAAAATATAAGTTGTAATCGATTCTCAATACAGCTCGAGGTTGCAAGATAGGAAATGTCTGCTCCTTTTGTTTTAGAATTTTATTTTAGTTAGTTTGCTTTTATTTCCTTCCTCAAAATTATTGAAGAACTTTCTTCCAAATGAATGCTGTAATAGAAGTCCATTACGAAAATCTTTTTTTTAAAACTTGATACTCAGTTTGAGGATGTTGGTTCTCATGGAACAAAAGTATTCATATACAATTTATGGATGAATGATGATGGCCTCCTGGAACTGGACTTTGATGACGATGATGAGGTAATCATGATTTTATTAGTGATGCTTCTTGCTTTGCTTGATGCTCAACCCTTTATTGATTTGATTGTTCAACCTTAGTACTTGTTCGCTAATAAGATTTGCCCATACTATATAAAATGTTTGTCGAATGAATCAGAATATAATGAGAAATTGCTTTACTTATATTTGTCAAAATGACTTTTCACTTTCTCTTACACGCATCTTGTATTTATCATAATGATTGATCAATTTTTCTTATTTGCCACTTGGATTTATTATTTGAAACTTTTAAGTTTGAAAGATAAGATTGTCATTTACCATACATCTTATTTGCACATAAAACAAGACTTGCATTATCTTACTTCTATAGTAGCTGTCTAGCCGATGCATTACTATAATGCCAACGATTTCTCCTTTTTCTGTTACTAAATTGCAGGATATATTACTCAGAGATGAAACCGGCACTGGAGGCTTTTCAAGGTTCCACAGAGAAATTGTGCAACATCATATTTCACACAAACTAAGATCTTCATTACGTGTTGGTTTGATCTCCTTTTTTTTTGTGTTTTTTTATTATGTTTCTTATATATTTGATATTTCGGCATTTAAGTTGATTGAAATTTTTGCAGGCATATGCCTCCATTCTTTACCTGAGAAAGTTCAAGAATTTCGAGATTATATTAAGAGGAAAACCTGTTGAGCAAGTACACATCACTGAGGAGATGAAATTTAAAAAAGTTGTGACTTACAAACCTCAAGTTGGGGTTGGCTTGGAAGCTGTATGTTTCCTTTTGTCCAGTCATCATCTGTTTTTTCAATGTTCTGTTTATTTGAGTGACTGCTATCACTTTCATGAGCACACGTAGAACTATAGATCTGAAATTTTGATTGTAGTTTGGTCCATGAAGATGAGGCCTTTCCAGAATGCAGGGCTACATTATTTTGGTTTGAATAATTTTTGAATATGCTTCCCATACTGGGGATGTCCTGATGTAATCCGATATCTTGACTAGTTTTCTAGCTTACATTGCACTTCTCTATGGCAACCATAGCAAAAGATGTGGATAACATGATAACCGACACATGCTCAGCTGCATCTTTTTTGGATACCAAAATGCTTCCTGATTACCTTCTATTTCATTTAACCTTTGTTAAGAGCTTTCTCAGTGTCTAATTCTTAACTCTGGCTGATTATTGCACCCATTTATGCCTTTTGTTTGTTTTATGCATGTAACCATTTCCTATTGTCATTTATGTGTTTATATACCTGTTTTATTTTACTATTTTTATTTATTTATATGGTTAAAGTTTTTGATTGTTATAGGTCTCAGTTCGTACAACAATTGGCTTTGCAAAGGAGGCACCAGTTTTGGGCATCTTTGGCATTAATGTTTATCACAAGAACCGCCTTATCATGGTATTTATGCATTTTAATCTGGCAGCTAGCTTAAAATTTTAACTTATTGTTTGTAAGCACCGTTCTTTATGAGTTATGTAATTGCCTATTCTAGGTTTTCTTTATGCATTTTAACTAGTTTAGGAAAACATAGTTTGTCTTATCGAACATGTAACTGTTGGGCAGGTTTGGTACTGCCTACATTTAATTTCTCTTTTCAAAACTCATTGATTGGATGCTCTGGCAGACGGAGTTTTCCATTCTATGTTTATTATTGAATTTTTGCCTTTGTTCAGATCAATGAGCTAGCCATGCCTGATTATATAGCTGTCATTTGGTTGCAACTTTGTAATTTTCTTCTTTTCGATGAATAAACACAGCCCTTCTGGAAGGTCCTCCAGGACGGTTCTAGCAGAGGGAGGAGTGTTGTTGGTATGTTTTTCCTATCAATGTGTTGCCTCTCCAATTACCTCAAGAACAGAGACACAGCCTATTATGCACTTTCTGCTTGTTATCATTAACATGCAGGAGTTCTTGAGGCAAACTTTATTGAGCCTGCTCATGACAAGCAGGATTTTGAAAGGACGCCGTTGTTTATCCGACTAGAAACAAAGCTTAGGCAAATAATTATAGATTACTGGTGAGTTCCTCTCAGTAAGTGATTTTGCTCATTCCATCTCATACTCCATAACAATTCGATGTAGACTAGTAAACTTTAAACTTTATTCATAATTCCATCTGTTTACAACCTCTTTTTATGCTTGAAATTTGCTATTAAAGAGACGCTAATTCTAGATTACTTTCATGTTAATTGCTATTCTCCATTAAATATTTACATGATGAGGGCTACATAGTAAATACCGATGCTAATTTCACACCTATGGGGTAGATTTTAGTTTCATCATATAATATCTTGTTAGTAATATGCAGGAACAATCATTGTCACTTAATTGGCTACCAGCCGATCAAAAGAAAAGCAGACATGGCTAGTAAGCAGAAGGGCTCTGATAAAAGTTCAAATGGACAGGTGCAAAACATGCAACAGAAAATGAATAGGTCACACAAAACATTACATGAGGAACCAGTGATTGAACTTGCAAATAAGCCACAGAAGAAATTACATAAGGAGCCGGTTGTTGGACTTGCAGCTAATATTCAGGATCAGCCATCTCAGCATGTTATTGGACTCGGTACTACTGATGGTACTCTTGTCATTTCCTCCCCATCCTATGTTATTGTTGTAACTTTTCTTGCAAAGCAATGTTGTTGAAAATGCCATGGCTGTTCTAGAGATAGGGGGAATGTGGTATCTTTTGAAAATTTTAAGAAATGCCAGGGGTATAAATGTATGAAGGGTATAAAGCCATTGGTAGAATTTTGTTAAATTTTACCAAAAGCTATCAATCTTTTCTGTAGATCTTTTCTCCAGGACAAGGCTTATAGGATAGCTCTTGGGTACAATGCATAGATAGTCCTTACGCTTCACAACATTCTTGGCATCCAAAAAACCTTATGTATGTTATGCCACGTGCTCTACCCTTGACACTTTTCTTTAAAATAACCAAATTTGCCACAGCTTCTACTCTAAGTTTAGTCCTTCTTTGGCCTTGCCTCTTTCTCATTCAGCTCATTCTTTGCCGTTAAGTGCTCCAGGAAATCGGGTTCTCTATTCATGTTGTTGTCGATCAGCTTGTGAGCTCATCTTAAAAAAATTAAAAAATGAAAATGTGAGACTAGTGCTTATGACCGTAATTTATGTTTCCTGACTTAAAAGTAGTTTTGGATGTCTAATGTTTCATGTGAAGGTTCTGCTGCACTACCTATAACCCTATGTGAGGAGGAAGATTCCCCTATGGAGCCATCTGCTTCAGGAGAGGTGCATGCCTTTTGGTTTCACTTGTTCCCTTAGTCACAGCTCTTTTCTTTGCATTTGAACAAATTTGTGATTTGTTGACTTTAATTAATTAAGGAGCATGCTAGCTTTTATTTCACTCTATGCTGAATCAAAACCTTCCATTGCACAAAAAAGAAACTTAGTTTATTTTTAATTAGAGTACATTGTCTTTAATATGGATTTTTTTTTTTTTTTTTCGGTAGGGGTATATGCCTTCTATGTGAAAACAACTCGGCTTGAACCTTGACATTAAATACATGACTTCCTTTATGTGCAATTTCACCAAAAGCAAGCTGATTTTCAGTTGTGTGGGATGAGTTTCTACAGTGATGAATATGTTTTAATTCGTAGTACTTCACGCTTTTCAGGAATTAGAAGAATTTGGATCCTTTGATTCAATGGATTCCAACTTGATTGAGAAACTGAGCGAAGAAAACATTCAACTGTTCACAAGGTAGGCGTTGTTCTTCTGTTATGCAAATTTGCTTTTAAGTTTACCTTCCACAAAATGAGAGCAGAAAATTACTTTATAATTGTAAGGTGTACATTTGAATAGGCGAGAAGTCAATTGTACTTGATTATATTTTTGTTGTCATACAATTTCCCATGCACTCTAATTTTCATTTATATATTTACTCTCTCTCTCTCTCTCTCTCTTTGAGTAGGCGTGAAGAACTTCGGCTCAGGGATGGACAGTTAAGGCAGACGGTATGTTCACTACGTATGAGATCTTTTATCCGTAATCACATAAATAAATTACAACTCTTTGAGCATTGGTTTGAATAAAGGTCTTCTTACAAAAACTAATGCTTGTACAAGCAGATTGAGGAACTGCAGCACGAATTGGAGGAAATGAAAGGGAAATGCGCTCAGGTTGCTTCTCAGCTGGAACTTCGAAAGAAAAATCAGCGGGTAACTTGAGTAAGGAAGCTCTCCGCCAATGCATCGTGTACATGTGCACCACTTGGATACTTTCAAACAACAGTAGGAGCAGCTTTATTTGCTCTTTTTTTGGTGAATCCCATTGTTTATAGAGCTAATTGTTCTCTTATTTTGTTTTTATCTGCTAATGATCTCTAGGACTCGTAAATTATGCTGCTAATCTCACTATTAGTGCCTGAATTTAGCTGATCCAGTTAGCAAGCTTAGTAGTGTGGTTAGTGGATGCCTCTAGGTTTTTGTTTTGTTTTTGTTTCCTTTTCTGATCTTAAGACCGAGACGTAAGATTTAAATTACCACAACAAGCTGGACATTAAGATCTATTAATCTTAAGCAAATGTTCGGCAGATGCATGCTGCAAAAATTAACAAATGTGCAAAATTTTGCACTTTCACCAGCGTGTTACAGGCGTCCTTCTCTTCATTACATTACAAATGGGAACTGCAATTTATTCATGACGAAAATAAGCAAAATGGAGGACTGATCTTACAAAGGCACAGTTGCTGTCACCGTTCGATGTCGCGGATCTGTGAGGATTGTGTTTACATTAACAAAACCGGCTTCTCTCATTGTTTCTTCCAAGTCGAGTAAGTAGTACTCATCGAGAAACGGTTCAGTGCTCTTAAGCAAAGTGAACAATACAGGGGACAATTCCTGGGTAAATGTTAAAAAAAAAAATCTTAAGGTTAATACTAAAATGATCTAAAACAATCGATTTTAAAACCATTTTTCTATCTCTCAACACTGGGCCAAGAAAAGCGTACCTGGAGCACCTTGGATTTTGGCTGCATAAAATACAAAAACAAACAGAATTGCGAATAATTGGTTAGCTTGTGATGAATGGATGTTTATAATGCAAATTTGGATTTTAGGGATTACTTACTGAGTTATCAGTCAAAGCAATTGTTCCTCCGGGTCGAAGGAGTCGAAAGGCTTCTTCTACTAATCCGATAATTGCCCGCGCAGGACATTCATGGCACTGCAGATTGTTAGAAAACCTATAATTCAATTCCCTAAGCAGCATTTTGAAAAGATACTGTAACCTCTGATGAAAAGTACAGTATCAGGGGAATAAATAGAATGCATTTCCTACAACTTTCCAGCTTGTTGATAGATTTTATACTCAAAAAGCAGCACTGCTGTAAAATTAGCAGAGGGAAGATCATACCACATAAGCAAGAGTGACAAGGTCAAATGATTTTGAAGGCAATCCAGTAGCTTCTCCATTTGCATGGACCCATCTGATGGGGTTCTTCCTCTTTATTTTCTTCTCCTTGTACTCTGCTACAGCGACGAAATAAGGCGACAGATCTAGTCCCTGTACCGAGGAATAATGACTTACATGTTAGCATTGAGCACAAACATATCTAAAAAGCAAAATTAACATGTACGATATCTTCATATAGAGAGATTTCCTTTTTCCCTTCATAAGAACTTGTTCAGCTTCTGTTGCATCCATGAGATGCAAGTAGGGGTGTAATGTGGGCCGTGCCGGGCCGGCACGGCCCACATTTCCCGGGCCGAACCGGGCTGGACAGTGGCNATCCCAGAAAAAGTGTTCGTGCTCTCCATGTCTAGGGTATAGTACAAAATGTCCAACGTCTCATAACAACCAGCACAGGCCACGTCGACCTAAGTACCTAGAACGGGCGTCTGGACAACCACAATCCCGTCGACGTCCTGAAGCCGAACAACAGCCATCACGCCCTTAAGAGGCTACACAAAGGGCGCCTCAATGGCCCCTATGGCGGCCTAGCCCTCTAGCTCAAGCAGTATCTGAACTAAGGGCCATGGCGTGGCTAGAGCTTCCGAGGCATGGCTTACCGCGGCCGCCTTGACTTCCTCAACTCTCCAGTCAATGTTTTAGAGGAACTGTTTGTCAAATAGACCGGCTCGCATAGTGGCAGCCCTCGGGGCCACAACAAACATGCCTTCTTCCTACCTAGCAAAGCTGAGACACACTTGATGGCACTCAACTTGTCTCAGTGCTAGTTCTTATTTATGGGTGAAAGGGCTTAACTGCTGGATAGGCTGGTCGACGTTCCCAGCACACACATAAGTTTCTATCTAAACGTCAGGCCGATGGTGGTTGACTTCTAGTTCGGCCACCTACATGTCTTTTAGCGCAAAGCATGCGTCATACCCGTGATACTTAAGTGCCAGTACGGTAAGCCCGAATGCTTACGGGGCCGCCACAAGTACCTGAACTACTTGGCACAGAAGTCCCTCATGAACCTGGCAAAACAGCACCAGAAACATCTGCTGTATAACCAGATAAGAGCGTTACTGCTCCTCGTACGGCACGTAAATTCTTATCACGAAGTTCAGGAAGCCCTCCTCTTCGATATACGATTCGACTTCTTCACACTGAAGACCGAGGCGCTCCAGCGCAAAGATCCCGTACACTAAAGGCACCCACCTCAAAGACATCTGGGCTCTTTTCAACTCCGCTAGTTCCTAACCGGCGCGGGCTGCTTACAGTGCCTCCAAGCTTTGAAGCACCCGAACCGCCCGATGATATCTGCCGAGCACCTCCCGAAAAGCTTCTATCATTAAGGCGAATGGGCAGACTGAGTCTTTCCGTGGTTCAAGCAAACCTCGCTCCTCATGCTGACCTCAAAGTTTCTCAACTTCCTTTTCGATTGAAGCTGAGGCCATGAGCAAAATGGCCACGTCCCACTTCTGAAACACCAAATGTCGCTGCGTAGTATAGACCCTAACCCCACACAGGACTACGTCTCGCCCTTCCATTAGCAGATACGCAGGGTAGTCGACTTCTCAATACTCTTTTTGATGGGGTAGGTACTAAACCTCGACCGTCGCCACTAGAAGCGAAACTTTGACACCTCCGTGATAGATATACCACGGGTAACGCTCTAGATGTGGCTGGTGTTCTCAGACTTT
This sequence comes from Ananas comosus, assembly GCF_001540865.1. Classification (NCBI taxonomy): domain Eukaryota; kingdom Viridiplantae; phylum Streptophyta; class Magnoliopsida; order Poales; family Bromeliaceae; genus Ananas; species Ananas comosus. The sequence goes on from NC_033625.1 coordinate 6,871,534, forward strand.
ATAGTTAAGTGGGTCTTACTCGATTTGTACGTTGTTGCCGCCACCAACCTTGATGATTTCCTAATACTACAACTATAGGAAATGGTGGGCCCCTTTCGTTTACACCAGTGCCTACGTGAATCGTCCTTCAGCCGCTTCTTGGAGCGATATACCCAATGTTTAGTTCGCGGGGATACCGACCTGTACCTCGCTTACTTGGAACTCCACCAACGAGAGCTCTAAAGCCGAGTCAACAAACGCGAACAACAGGTTGGCTGGAACAACCTTTCCTAGTTCTTAAACGTTAGGCGTCTGGGTCTAGAGGTTTTTCACGCTGCGTTGTAGCTCTTCCTAACACCGCCGCTAAAGTGCTATCTGTGGCCATCACGTGAAGCTAAGGCTTTAGCTACCACACACGGCTTGGTACTTTTCTAAGCTTCCAATTAGAACGTTCTCCGTGTAATCAGCGGAATAACACTAGTGGGCCCGCCGTGGTTTTACATAGTTCCTAACTCTTACGTGATAACCACCGGACTTACTTTTCACTACAACCTGCGAAGCACCGTTTTATAAATCATACGGTTGTTCACTTCCGCCTCACAGCTAAAGATCGCTTTTTTGACGTCGGATGGTTAGGGGCAAACCTTTACCCTCCTACACAGTTACCTGAAGCACCAGCCGAACGGAGCAAGTTGCCCGCCGGTGCTACGTTAAACCCACTAACACCTAGCAAACTGCTTCAGCCGAGTGAAAAACGGCTAGGTGTGATACACCTGTCCACTGTTCAACCGCGTCCAAATGGAGCTACTCTATCACTCCAACGTGCCCCACGGTTTCAGTTAGCACAGCCTAGCGCTGGGGGCTAAGTGAAGTGTGAAGACCTTCTCGGACGTCCTTCGGGAACCGTGTGTCGAGTTGAAGTCGTGGCGTAAAGTAGGAGTCTGTCTGCCCGTTTGTCTCTCCTGGTAAGTTTGAGACCTCCTATACAACGCTCGTATACAGTAGCTGATATTCCCTTCAACCACACTAGTGGATGGCTACCGGCTCAAGCGGATGTTGTTATCAATAGTACGATCACACCTCTACCGTGGCAAGCTCCGAGAAATACCCGCCTTCACAGCTAGAGGATATGTGACCTCACTACACCCACTTGCACGGCTCAAACCGGGGCTACCAAACGCTCTTCGCCTCCTCTTCCAAGCGGAACGAGCGTTCTCTAACGAGTGCCGCCTTAGCTCTGTCTTCTCAATACGTCTATCCGCGGCAGCTCTGTATCTCAAGCGCCACCCGCTGGCGCACAAGAATTTTCAAAGTGGCTACGCGCCACACTTCGCTAAACCTCACGCCCCTTTCGATTCAGGGGCCATGTAGCCCGGAATATTCTATAACCTCGCTCGTCCGTGCCACCGGATAGCCGAACGGGACGGCGACTTCGAGCGGCTACACGTATTACATAAGATGCAGAGGTTACAAGCGTTCATGTAGGTACTGGGCCTCGTGCGCTACAATATACTTGGCGGTCTTGAAGCTCTTCTGAACTCAATACTTCTCAAAAGCCACTTCTAATAGCGAGCACTTCACGCTTTTGACGCTTTAGCACTCTAAGGGGTACATTTCTAAGCCACCTCGTTAGTGCTACTAGCGCTCCGGTGGACCCTTGAGCTCCTAGACTACTCTTTCGTAGTGGGAGTGAACAAACTCCTTATCTCATACTCAAATTCAACTCAACTCTTTAAGCTAATCAAAGCTCCTGCTTTGAGGAAAAGTCCTCCCGTCCTACATTTTTTCACTTAAGAACTTTGGGCTCTCAACCTGGAGCATGTCTTAGCTGATTAACAGTTCACCCACACGAAGCTTTTTCGGCTTCTTCAGTTTTTGGGTTTCCCACGTAACGTTACCCGGGCATTCTCGTTTTACACGTTTTTAGACGTGACCTGTCTAAAACGAGAGCTCTTGGCCAGGGACCATATTCCCTAGCCAAGGGCATCCTACCCACGCGCCCCTTTTGGGAGACGCGTGGTAACAACGAGAGCCCCTGACCAGGGACCGCCCTCCCTGGCCAATGGCATTCACAGGACGCTCTCGTAACGAGAGCCCCTGGCCAGAGGCCTTCCTCCCTGGCCAGGGGCATGCGCATTTTCGACCGTCTCTCGAAAGACGGACGGACCCTACGAGAGTCCCTGGCCAGGAGGGCATCTCCCTGGTCAGGGGCACGCGCTTCTGACGGGTCCGTCTCGTCCAACTCCCTTCGTTTCAACTCCCAAACCCACGTTAACAATGTATTCAACTCCCCATATCTCCCCAACTCGGGAGAGAAGAGAGAGTAAGGGGGGGGGTTTGTGTGTAGAGAGAGAGAGATTCTCGAGAGAGAAGAGAGAACTTCGTTTCTTCTTCCTCTTCTTCCTCTTCTTCTTCCTCTTCTTCCACTTCGTTCGATCTCTTCCGAAACCAGTAGAGAGAGAAGGAGAGGCGTGGTAACCTCGTTCGAACCCTCCATTCGAAGATTGAGGAGAGTACCATCTTGGGATCCCAAACCTTAAGATCGAAACATTTACCCAGTTTATCTGGAGATCGTACGAATTATCTACGAATCCCGATCTTAGATCCCAAAAATAACCCTTAAAACGATATCACGTTTGGATCCCGAGGTTTAACCACCAAAAACTTTTAAATACTCTAACTAGAGTGAACTCCCGTAGATTTGGATTAACGATCCACAGATTTGCGCCCTGCTTCAGCCTAAACGCTAAGCAGCTCGGCCACTTTTCAATAGCCGTTTTGTTCCAGCTGGTTCGAATCAAAGCTGGATCCTCCGGCTTTATAGCAGCATTGCAAGCAACCCTTCGTAAAGATCTTGGAGATGTAGCTGTTTTCCACCCCCCACAGTAGGGCTTCGTTGGCCCAAGGAAAGATACAGAATCTTGTAATACTTTAGAGTAGAGAACGTATACGTATCATCCTAACGTAACAATAAAAGAAAGGAATACGAAAGATTTACTATTGGATCACACTCAACTTATGAACCATTTAACCTATCCATTCCTAACCCAGCCTTGTAACTTATGATATCACGATTTCCTTTCTCTACTTGAGCCACTACTAACCACTATATTACTCACCGTATATTAACTATACACTTGTTTTGCTCACCGTAAATTACATCACATAAACTGTGATCTCCAAACATTTGAATCCCTGTCCACCTAAGGGATCATTTGCTGAGCACTTGTTTCTTGAATCATATCGATTCGTGTATACGTACTAACAGCCTTATCCACTCAAGGCTCTCTCAACAACCGGGATCAAGTATCCCACAGGAGTGCATCTCTCCTATCTAGTTCGAGTGCCAGACAATAACCCCACCATATCGGTAGGCCCCACCATATCGGTAGGTACAGCAGCTCATGAGGCCTCACAGCCCGCTGCCCCTGCTCAACTACAGGCATCTGTCAGGGTCCAAGCTCTCGTTCAACTCAGAGGCATGGGATGCCCTACCTATACACTCCGCTCCCGCTTGGGTTCCCTAAGCGGTTTCTAACCCATTTACTTTCTTATCGTAACAGTAATTTGTAGCGAATAACCTGTACTAAACAATTCCTAAAATATCCAACCGCTTAAAGCATTTCAACAAACCTCAGAACTTCTTTACTAGCCTCTTCAAAAACTCTTTTCAAAGTTTAACCTCCTGTTTCTGAGCAAGCCTTTCTAGCTGTGGATTCCATACTTCTTTTCTAATAAACACCACTTCTATGTGTTAAACTTATTCAAGTCTTCCGAATCTGACGAAATTTTTATTAAAAGACTTGTAAGTACACAAGACCCTGGCCAGAGACTCTACCTCGCTGGCCAAGGGGGTTCCAGGAGTGACGCATTTGGAACTCCGTTGGCCAGAGGACACTACTCTCTGGCCAAGGGCTTGGAACCACCAAGACAGTGCGTCGCTCCCTGGCCAGAGTTCAAACTCTCTGGCCAAGGGCTTGCACCCCAAAAACCAATGCGTCCCTCCCTGGCCAAAGAGTGAACTCTCTGGCCAGAGAGTGTCTGGCCAGAGGAGCTGTCCTGGCCAGAGGCTCCTGCTGTGTCCAAAAATTTTGACCGAAAAACGTTAGGATCAGATGAAGATTCAGAAGATTTGTATATTTATTCGATACACCCAGCAGATTTTAATTACGAAACTTAAAAACTAGTTAAGGTTTGGGATCTTTGAGCAAAGTTACGAAGCTAAATGTGTTACTCAAAGATCGTTAGTTGTAGCCAAACTAAGAAGTAAAAAATGAGTTATGAAGAATGCTCTTAGTTCATCTACTAACTAATTTCCGCTTGGGTGTATCGAATACCAAAAGTTTTCTATTTAGTGGTGTTTAGAAGTTAAGATGTTCGAGGCCTTCCTCCAAGCCGCGCACCTAGAGCGCACTTCGGCTCCTCAGCCACCTGCGAAGTTCCTCAACTCCGCAACTACGACGCTCCTCAACGTCGTTCCAGCTAACCACCTAAGGATAGCTAGCTCCTGGCCGTTTCTAGTGGTAGTTGCTCTTTAGCCATTTAACTCAGCACACAAAAACAGTTTTAGTGAACATGAGTTCAAAAGAATCACCTAAAAGAAACGCACTAGCCAGGGCACCCAAAAAGTGAGGCTTAACCTCAAAAGGGTGCAATTTAAACTCTAGACCATGTAATGATATAAATGCTTCACTAATGAAAGAATGTGATGCACAGGTTTCAACTAATGCACAACTTAAATACCAAAATCAAAATAATACCTGCCACCACTCGATCTGCGGCCGCGGAATCTTTAGTCTGCACTTCGTACATGCTACCACTTGATGCCAGCCCTCGCTGCTCACTCAGCTGTAGCACTGCAACTTCATCCGCCTGTCTGTAGCTGAGCGATGCCTCAACAGCCTCCTGAAGTGCTGGCGGTACTGACGTCGTGGATGGTGCTGGAGATGCTGCTCGGGGACAGGCTGTCCTCATGTGTCCAGACTGACCACAAGTAAAATAGCGGCCTTCTCTCTGCTCACACTGTCGGGGCCAGTGTGGTCCCCCGCAAATCACACACTGCGGCATCCTCGGTGTCTGTCCCTACTGATGGGATCCCTTGGAACTCTTACACCCTAAAGACCCACGACCCTGAGAGTGTGATCGTGGAGGTTTCGGCAGACGCCTGCTGCTCGACTGTCCTCCGTCGTCTAAAGCTGGGTGCTTCCTGTCCTGACTCTGTCCCGCTGTCTGTGTCCGCTCACGGATCGATGTATCACCTCTCTCAACCCAAAGTGTCTGCTGCACAGATGCTCTTGGATCAACACCCGATCACTGAGTAACAATCTCGCACATCCTCTGCAAAAGTACACCCTGCTGTCTGATCACCTCAGTCAAGGCAGCCAACTGCGCACTCACGTCAGGGGGTGCACTCGCCTCCGGTCGGGTACTCTGCTCCATAATAGGGGGTGCACTCGCCACCGGCACTCTGAAGGTACGGTACGGTCCTGCGTCAACTGCGCACGCTCCTGTGTCGACGGTCGGCCTCTGCGAAGATACATAGCTACAAGAAACAGAATGGGTCTGTAACGCACTAGACCTTTGCAAATTATGAGGTTCGAGTGTTTGATCAGTGTTCTGAGTTTTTTCAAATATTCTGGATGATCGTTGACAGGGTTTCGACTCGTATCCCGAGAATTGTAGTTTTCAAGTAGCACTAAGGTCGCCAAAATGATAGACTTAGGCTGCTCTCGGGTTACATTTTGCGAGGCTGTGCACTGGTACACCTAGGGGTGTAATGTGGGCCGTGCCGGGCCGGCACGGCCCACATTTCCCGGGCCGAACCGGGCTGGACAGTGGCCCGGCCCGGCCCGTGGCTAAATCCGGGCCGGGCCGTGCCGGGCCCGAACTCCCTACCATCCGGCCCAGCACGGCCCCTAGGCCCGGAAGGCACGGGCCGTGCCGGGCCGGGCCGTGCTCCGGGCCGGCCCTTTTTTTTATTTTTTAAAAAATGTACATATAATTTAAAAAAATATAAACAATAAATTATATTTATATAAACTGATATTTTGATTAAAAAATTTAAAATTTATAAAAATAATTACAAAAAATAAATATTTAAATTTATTTAATATATTTTTGTATTCTTTTTTTGAAAAAAAAAAAAGTTGAGAAGGGTTTTTGGTCCAATGGACCAAAATTGCTTTGGTCCATTGGACCAAAATCACTCCTCCCAAGGTCTGCAGGCAGACCTTGGGAGGAGCTCTCCTTGGGAGGAGGGCCAAGCCCTCCACCCGAGGAGAGCAAACCCCAGGCCCAAGGCAACTTTGCCTTGGGCCTAGGTTCCGGGCCGTGCTGGCCCGGCTGGCACGGCCCAAGCGGGCCGTGCCGTGCCGGGCCACGGGCCTCTCCTCGGCCCGGCACGGCCCAGGCCCGTTTCGGGCCGTGCCGTGCCGGGCCGTCGGGCTCCAAATGTGAGGCCCAGCACGGCCCGAAGTGCCTGCCGGGCCCGGTCCGGCCCGGGTGCTACAGTGGTCGTGCCGGGCCACGGCCCGGCCCGTAGCCGTGCCGGGCCGGGCGGCCCACGTGCCGCCCGGCCCGTTTTACACCCCTAGGTACACCTTGATGGTTGTACCGGTACAGAACGTGTACCGGTGACAACTCGATGGTTGTATTGGTACAATGTACATTCAAAGTCATATACCAAAGTCTGTTCAGGTGATGTTAGTGTATCTTAAAACCAAATATTTTTGCTCTTTTCCCGTTGTTACGTCCTGTTCTGTTCGGGTACAGAAAGTCAAACCTGAAACCTGATCAAAGCCAGGATAAATACTAGCCATGGTGGTTTTGGTTTTCAAGCCGGACCAAACCATGACAACGGAAAATCTTTGTCAATTTTCAAGGCACACTAACCGTTTTTTGTTATGTTTCTGTATCATCATTGTAAAAACGAACGTTGAAAGATAATTAAACGTTCCCGGTAATGTTCAATTGGTTGTTATTGCTTTTATCTTGTTAGGTATACGTTTGTGTAACTTAGTGTATTTTAAACACAAATTTCTTTGTTTCCTTTGTTATCACTATGGTTTACTCCGGAAGCCAAAGCCAAGCCTGGTACGAACGCTGGTTTAGATCAGGTAGCGATGAATCAAAGACCAGAAGAGAAAGGTATTATACTAAATGTAAAGTAGTCGTACGACTGAGACACGTTTATCGTATGAGCGACTGGAGGGGCGTGTCGAAACAACCTATCGTAACTCCTACAACGCTCATAAAACCACGAATAGTCCAGTAGCTTAGGCTTATTAATCAAACACACGGTAGTAAAATACTAAAGGAATTTATACAATACGATGAGCAAATAGGAATAAATAAAAGAGTAAAAAGAATATTACGGCCGAGAACTTAACACACTAACCTAAACAATTCATACGGATGTACTAGAGATCATTGAAGATTTACTAGATCAATTGTAGTGCCTAACCTCCACTCGTAAACTCTGGTAAATGTCGAGTGCTGGACTTACTTAAGACTTTCCCAAGGTTCTAAGCTGACAAGCTCTTACTGAAGAGAGAGACCTTTCGATCAAGAAGCGCTTCAGAGGAAGACAGTTAAACCACCGAACTTTCGTCGTCGCCTACTTTCCCTACAATTACAATATCAACCAGGGACAAAATAGAAAGAAAAAAATGGGGGAACTAAGGTTCAAGGACATTGTAAAAAAATTACAATAGGCAAAACAATCAGAAAACCGGATAATGAAACAACAACAACAAAAAAAGTGTAAATTTCTGTTGTAGAAACACAGAGTCTAGGAGACTTTGACTGTTTAACATAAATTGGAAACATTAAACTTAAAATACGACAACTCATTGACGTTTCGACCAAAGAAGAGGAAACACATGTAAGAATGATTGGACGAGACTCTACGGGTAATAATAATAATAATGATCATATTTTGGGCACAAAGCAACGCTTATTTATTTTAAAATTAATTAATTATATATTAATAAATTTTAAATTTTAAATTTTACATTTTACATAAAATTTTTTAATTTTTATATTATGTAAACTTTTTTAAGAATCGAAGAGTTATAGTTTTTTCAACACTTAAGTTTTGGATTTTGGGTTTTGTAATGAGAAAACAAGTACTTTTAGTTGAAGTTTTAATATACTCTAGTTTTGATTCCTTACCTCTATCTTCGTCACGAAAACTTCGAAACTAACAGAGAACTTTTCCATTTTTTTTATAAAAAAATTATATAATAAAAAACCCTTCCACTTTTTAGTTTCTCTAAAAAACTACCCTCTCTCCTTTTCCACGTTTCTCTGTTTAAAAGAGAACTTTCCCACTTTTTTAAATAAAAAAATTATTTAATAAAAAACTATTCCACTTTTCCATTTAGTTCAAGACCAAAGGAGAGAGAATTAGGGTTTCGTTGGTGCATTAACACCCAACGCTGGAGTTCGACTCACCGTTGCAGCCGCCCATGCCATCGCCGTTGCGGCTGCACCAGCTGTGCCGCCGTCGCCGCAGCCGTTCCTTGTTTCATCGCCGTCAATACCCACCGCCGCTGAAGCCTGCCGCAAACCTGTCGTAGCCACTCATGCCGCCGCCGTGGAACTCAACTAGCTGCTGCAGCTATCACCTACGCCTCCGTTGCTGCCGTTGCCGAAACCCGCCGCAGTGACAATTTTTTAACGCATGCCATTTTTGCGTCGCCTTTTTCTTAGTTTATTTAAACTAAAAACTTTTGAGAACTCTAGGTTAGAGTTTTTGGTGCGTTAATCCTAGGGAGTACAAGAAATTCTAATTTCCTCTTTTCTTTCTAGCTTAGAAATGGAAAAAGGGCTTATTTAGAAGTGGAGTTAAACTACTAGCACCTTAACCTAAGAAACTTCGGCGTGTACGCAGGCCGGAGATATCCATAGGTGTGCTCCAAGAACTAAACTAGCTAAAGGAGTGGCCTCACGATCGAGGGAACGTTTCCTATAGAAAACGATCTTCTACCTTATCTCTCCTCTCCTTTCTACTGCCGATCCCAAAAGATTTTTGAGGGCATATAATATATCTCCTTATATTAGGAAAAAGATTATTATATTACTGTTAATTCCTATTCATGTTTAGATCTAAATTAAAATAGGAAAGGAATTAATCAATCTAGCTAGTTTAGGATTAAACTAAGCTGAACTTAAAATATAATTAAACTAGAATAGTTTAATTATTACGTTATAAATGTGTATTCAGGAGAATATTAAATGATTGATAATCAAGGAGAGAACATTATAAATGTGAAATTATGGTGATTAAACATTGTTAATGTTTAACCAGGTTAATAGTTATATAACTGTTAATCCAGGAGGCCGCTAAGTTATTAGCGCTAGATCGATAAGCTATTTAGTGTTGGAGAATACACACACTGGGGTATCCAAGATAAGATAGACCATCACTCTATATAAAACTAGTGATAGTTGTTATAGTGACTTTGAGGAAAGTCAGCTAGCTTTGTTAAGGTTGAGTCGGGTTATTCTTAATAGCTAGTAGATTTATTAAGAGTACTCAGAGTGTTAGGTGGTCACTGCGGATTGTCGTACATCACTGTAAAGTCATTTTATCTTATGACTTGGAGAACCACATCAATGACACACTATGTTAGGAAGATAGTACTCAGGGCTGATCTGCCTCCAATACCTTATTGAATAGTTTGGGGTAGCAGACAGTATACAATTTAAATAAGCTGAGCTCAAAGATTATAGCCTTTAGGAAAAGGCGATAATTGAGATGGGACCGGTTCCAGAAGATTTGAGCCAGAGTATTTAGTGTATCCTGATTGTGGGGATAGATGGTTTCCTCCATCTAAGGTAGATTCACACGTGGGATAAGCATGTTACTTGGATGACGTCGGTTGTACGTGGCATTCCTGGGCTTACCGATCCCTGGTTCACATACATGTCAGTTTGATGTCATTGGAGTAACACTTATCGGCTCCGTGGCGTCCAGTTTCCTGGTCAATGTGATGACGTTGTAACTGATTCAGTGACTGCTTACTCATCTGTAGGTTCACTGAAGAGCGCAACCAGTGCGAGCCATGGGAATACATTCCTTCACTTAAGAGCTTTAGGCTCTCAACCTGAAGCGAATCTTAACTGATTAACAGCTCACCCATACGAAGCTTTTTCGGCTTCTTCAGGCTTTTTGCTTTTCACGTAACGTTGCCTGGGCGCTCTCGTTTGTCACGTTTTTAGACGTGAACCGTCTTAAACGAGAGCCCTTGGCCAGGGACCGTCTTCCCTGGCCAAGGGCATTCGTAACACACGCCGTCTTTTAGAGACGCGTGTTCATAACGAGAGCCCCTGGCCAGGGAACGCCCTCACTGGCCAGGGGCATACGCATCCTTTTTCCGTCCCGGGGGACGGGTGTTTCTGACGAGAGCCCCTGTCCAGGGAGATCCCTGTCTGTCCAGGGGCTCGTGCTTTTGACGGGTCAGACTCGTCACACTCTCTTCGTTTCAACTCCCTGAACCCACGTTAACAACGTAATCACTTCCCATATCTCCCCTCTAGTGAGAGGAGGAGAGTAAGAATGTGAGTTGGTTTGTGGAGAGAGAGAGAGAGATTCGAGAGAGAGGGATAGAACTTCACTTCTTCCTCCTCTTCCTTTCCTTCCTCTTTTTCCACCTCTTCTTCCTCTTCGTTCGAACCTCCTTCTTGTAGAGGGAGAAGAAGTAGGAGTGGAACCAACCTCGATCGAATTCTCCATTTGAAGATTTGGGATGTTACCATCTTTCGATCCCAACCCTAAATATCGAGATCTTTACCAAACTAATCTTGGGATCGTACGAATTATCTACGAATTACGATCTTAAATCCCTAAACAACTTCATCTAAACGTTATCATGTTTAGATCTCGAGGTTAAACCCTAAAACAACTTATCACTCCAAACTAAAGTTAACTACCAGAGAATTGGATTAACGATCCACAGATTTGCGCAACTGCTTCTGCCTTAAAGCTAAGCAGCTCGGCCACTTTTCAATAGACGTTTTGTTCTGGCTAACTCGAAGCAAAGGTGCATCCTCCAGCTTCGTTGCAACTTCGTTCACGGTTCATCGCAAGAATCTTGGGGTTGTATCAGCTTTCCACCCACCACAGTAGGGCTTCGTTGGCCCAAGGAGAGATACAGAAACACGAGGTACTAAAGCGTAGAGAACGTACATACGTAATATCCTAACGTAACAATAAGGTAAAGGAATACGAACGATCAACTATAGTTACATACTCAACTTACGAACTATATCACCAATCTATTCCTAACCCAGAACTGTAACTTAGGATATCACGGCTCCTTTTCTCTACCTGAGCTACCAATGGATCACTGTATTACTCACCGTATACTAACAATTTATTTGTCTTGCTCACCGTATATTGAATCACATTTCACCGTGATCACAAACACTTGAATCCCTATCCACCTGAGGGATCGCTACTGAGCAACTTGTTCTTGTATCACATCATTTATGAATGTGTACCTGTAACCCTATCCATCTAAGGGCTCACTGTCAATCGGGATCAACTATCCCATAGGAGCTCAATTCTCCTAACCTAGTATGAGTGTCAGACAAATATAAACACCACCAGCGCGGTGTGTTCAGCAGCACGTGAGGCCTCAAACCACGCTCTCCCCGTCTCAACTACAGGGTGTCTGCTAAAGCCCAAACTCTCGCTCCACTCAGAGGAATGGTATGTTCTACGCTCCACTCAACACTCGCTGGGTTCCCTAGCGGTTCCTAACCAACTTCTCTCTTATCGTGACAATAACTTGTAAACGAGTAACCTATACCAATCACCTGTATTACCGTACAACCATTTGATGAATGATATCCTACATACGTATGTAATGTGTACTAAACCCGTATCATCGTATCAAAAGAATGATACAGTAAATGTCAAAAGTATAGATAGATAGATAGACGAAAACGGGTGAGCCTGGATCACCCCTCTAGCCGCCTCAGTCGCCGGCTTGGGTGACCCTTGATACCTGTTATCAAGAGTGGGATGAAACAACGTTCCGGATCAAGCTCGCGCGGCACGCTCCTAGCGCCGTTTCCATATCATGGACTCGTCATCGTATCATCGAAAGGATAAAACGTAATCGTGGTGGAAACATATACTCACTGAATACAGTCACTCCTAACCTCCCGATACATACATAAAACCACTACTGGATCACCTGAACATAAGTAAAAACCATTTCTACATTTACATCAGTTTACATTTACTTACGTTACACTACATTATCGATCATTAGATAAAAATAAAAGGAACATATACGAACATCTATGAACGAGAAAGAACAACCGTGAACACCATGAGGAGCAACTAGCACATACGTACTTAAATTAAAAGGACCCGTTTAAGAACATGTACTAGTCCAACAATCGGAACCCGCCTGTCCTCTTCACGACAGGCAAGCCGCAGACAAGCTGCGCGGGCTTGGCCTGATTTAACCATCGCCAGAGCCCCGCACTGTGGAACAAGAGATTGTTTGGTGGTCGTATAAACGAAGTCACAGGGGTGTGACAGCTGAGCTCTGGGCAGATAGGTTTTTCCCTTCGCTGGATACGTGGTTAGAGTAGCCTAGTTAGTGGTAGAGGCACTAGTAGGTAACTAGCCATCGTAAATCCTTAATTAGTGGTTACTGCGTACAGAGTTTAAGAGTTGAGAGCTCTTATATACAGTAGTAGAATAATTAAGGAACCTGCTAAGTACCTGTGTATGTGTTGTACTTACCTTTATTTTTAGGTTTAAACAAGTATTATAAAATTTCAATTTATGTTTTAATACAGGATCTTTCTTATGTACACAGCCGGACCAACCGAAGATCCCGTATGTAGATTGTCAGTCGCTCAAGCCGCCGCCACCTGTCTTTTCTTCTCAAATAAAGATATATATATATATGTGATAAATAAATAAATAAATAAAAATTGAGAGAAAGATGACGGAAGAGAACGAGAAAAAGGAGAGAAAAAAAATAAAAACAAAACAAAACGTTGTCTTCTACACCTACTGGGGAGAGCGCGTCGGCGAAAGCGGCTAAGAGGTACACTAGGAGACACGCTACGGGTATAGGGGGAGGGGCGGAGCTCGAAAAAAGAGCTCGATAAATATTTCGATTTCGGAATCTTTAGTTCTAAAAAAGTCTAGAATTTTCTCTAGAACCTTTTATACAAAATAAAGATAAATGATAAACCTTTCTCTTTCTTTCCCTTGTCCTCTTCTCTCTCTATCTCTCTTCGCCTTCTAAAATTATAATAAATTAGTATATTTATTGGATACTACTGGAACCAGCTTGGAACTCTTATAGAACCAGGTTGGAACCCCTCCTCGATATAGAACTGGTTCTAGGAGGTTGACCTTGGAAGGGCAACCTAATAAGTATTAGAGAAGATATATACTTTCACGTGAACACGAACTATCCCATCTCACAGTTTAAGATAAACACCTGCGTCCTTTACAATGGTGCATATGGAATGTTTGACAGTTAATTAGATAAACATACCTAAAGATAAAATGACAAACCTTGCTCTCTCTTCCCCTTCTCCTCTTTCCTCTCTATCTCTCTTCGCCTTCTAAAAATATAATAAATTAGTATATTTATTAGGATACTACTGGAACCAGGTTGGAGCCTTTATAGAACTAGGTTGGAACCCTTCCTAAATATAGAACTAGTTCTAGGAGGTAAACTGGGAAGAGCAACCTGATAAGTGTTGGAGAGGATATACACTTTCACGTGAATACGAACTGTTCCATCTCACAGTTAAAGATAAACACCTTCGTCCTTTACGACGGTGCATATAGGATGTTTGACAGTTAATTAGATAACCCAATAAACGTATGTGCAGGGACGTTTGTATCACTTAACGTCTTTATAGGAACGTTTTGCTTTTAAGGTATTCAACAGTGATGTTTTCAGAATTCAATACGTCTATACAGAGATGGCAATTCCAGACAATTTTTTTTAAGCAATTGGTGTCAATTTTTAATTGGTATCAATTAATTATTGCATTTAACTGCCAAAATGTGAAGAAGGAGAAAGAGGAGAAGGAGAAGGTAGAAGAAGGAGCGGCCGCCACCGCCGTAGCCGCCGCTGCCGCTGCCGCCGTAGCCGCCGCTTGGAAGAGGGAGAAGGAGAAGGAGAAGAGAGAAGGAGAGGGAGAAGGAGAAGGGGGAAGAAGAAGGAGAGAAAGAAGTAGAAGGGAAAAGAAGCAGCGGCTGCTCCCTCTTCTACGCCGCCGCTGCTTGGGAGAGGGAGAAAGGAGAAGGGAGAAGAAGAAGCGGAAAGAAGAAGGAGAGGGAGAAGGAAAAGGAGAAGAAGCAGCGGCCGCTCCCTCCTCTACGCCGCCGCCGCCACTTTCGTTTGGGAGAGGAAGAAGGAGAAGGAGAAGGGAGAAGAAGAGGGAGAAGGAGAGGAAGAAGGAGAGGAAGAAAGAGAAGGGAGAAGAAGCAGCGGCCGCTTGGGTTGGGGCGCTGCGGCGGCGGCGGCAGGTGAGGCCACCGGGTTTTTCCCTCTCTTTCCCTTTCTCTTTATAAAACCTCCGTATACAAACACTCCCATTTTTTCAGTAAAGTGTTCTTTTGACAATTTTTTAATTGTCAAAGGATTGTCTAAAGTTGGTCTTCCTGTATAGACGTATTGAATCCTGAAAACGTCCCTGTTGAATACCTTAAAAGTAAAACGTCCCTATAAAGACGTTAAGTGATATAAACATTCCTGCACATACGTTTATTGGTATTAGATAAACATACCTAATAACCCCAAATCCGAATCTAAAATCCGGGTCTTCTTAACAATAATATTGATATTTAAACTTTCACCTTCGGAAGTTTACGATAACTCAACACTTATGCGAGGACTCGAAAAAAAATATCTCTTTTGAAGTTTATGGTAGGGACCCCAAAGTGTGAAAGAGTGAAATTATGGGACACTAAATTTCACATAATTAAATCACGAGACAATAAAATAAAATTAAAAAAATAATAGCTAAGATGATTAAAAAAAGTAATTTAGTCACTGTTTCAATTTTGATTTATCATGATTTCCCTTATAAACTATTTGGATCCACGGCATAGACTTAAAAAAACATATATTAAATTGCTTTATAATTGCCTTTTCGACTGCTTTTCTATTTTATTTTAGTATCCTGTGATTGAACTATGTGAAATTTGGTGTTCTATGATTTCACTCTTTCACGCTTTGGTATCCCCACCATAAACTTCAAATGAGAAAAAATATTCGTCACACTTACACTAATTACTGTTTTCTCCTTTTTATTTACCTCCATAGGGTAAGTTAGGAAAGTAAGGTTTGTTTTTTAAAGTCCAAGTCTTAATTAAGTCTACTTAAATACTTTAATATTTAATTAAGTTTAGATAATACTAAACTACAAAACCAAAATTTGTTCTATGATTTACATAGATGAATTATTTAAGTTTCTCGTTTACCACCTCTTTTCGTAGTTGTTAGTGTGTCCTGTATTCCAAAAATCAGGATAAGAGAATCTATCTATCAGTACTTTAACGCCACCTTACACGGTAGGAGTTATTAAACATCATATTGGAACGTCGCCTGAGTTTATTTTATGGATAAAACGTTGGTTCTTTTTAAGTTTCTTTGTGATTTACATTTTTATTAATTTACTCTTTTTCACGGTCTTCCTTTTTTTGTGATGTTCTGGTTTCTAAATTCACAGTACTATACTTTAGTACGGTTTGTGAACGACTGTACCGTGCTGTGTCACGCACGGCGCGGTGTGATACGGTTACATACAGCGCGGTATGACTACGTAGTACCGTGCCGTGTCACGCATGGCGCGGTGTGACACGGTTACATACAGCGCGGTATGACTATGTAAGGCCAGTGTTTTTTATGTACACATGGTTGTGTATTACTGTACTTTATAAATACGAAAATCATTATTTTATAAAATTAACGAATCATATATAAAAATAGTTTAGCAAATTTAAAATAACTCTTCTAATAAATGATTAAATTTCTTATCTTTTAAAATTTGATACAGTAGCTGTGCTCTTGACATAGCCACGACTATAAAACAACCGTGCTATGGCCTACCACCTATACTGGGTACAGATACCCATAAATTTAGGGACATGTCCTGAATATACTCCGTAGTAGTGTTAGTGTTCCGTTTTAGTTTGACCTGTTCGTCTTATAGTACCTCTTTCTACAAACGAGGTACAGAAAAATTGTTACAGACTTTCACTTAGGGGATGTCTAGTTCTTTTTGTGTTGACTCGATTTATAATACGGCTTTAAAGTTAGGTCCTTTTGTTTTAATAAGAGAGTCTTCGGCTTACTTGAAAACAGAATTGACTCGTTTTCAACATGTGTACCAGGTAAAGTGACTTCCGAGAGTTATTACGCTCATGTTCGAGAGTCAAAATCTACAGTTCTTGTTTATATGCTTTAATCGATTACAAGGTAAGGATAAATACGATTTTCTAAAGTTAAATGGTTCCAATGTATGGATTATGGGGAGTTTTAAGTAAAGACAATAATGAAAAGTCTGATATTATATATATTATTATCTGTACTATAGTTCCAATTCTTAGTAGTTACTTAGTTCCTCGATAAAAGAAGAAGAGTCAACTTCCCAATATAACTAACAACTAAAACTACAAACTGAGAAGTATTCCTAGAGAAAGTAGAAGGAACGGTTTGGGTTCGAGGCTGTACAGAACAAAGCGGTAGTTCAAAGACTTCTCTCTCTCTCTCTCTCTCTCTCTCTCTCTCTCTCTTCCCAAATCTTGATCATAAGTTTATAAATCCCGAACAAACCAAGTGGATAAAATCTGATACCTTAGCTTTACTCTAAGTAGCTAAAGTTTATAATAACAAACAAGATGTCCTTAACCTAGGATTAAGGGTAAGGTGAGATTTTACCCTTACCAAGTTAAGTACATACCGGGTTAGCCCGAAACTTAGGGCCTAACCGGATCAGCATTCATTTACTGAGTTTTTGAAAAGAACGTTTGTGTAGGGGGAGAAGAGGGAAAGTAGTCAGAGGAGAGAGAATTGGCTTTGTGAGTTTTAAGATCTACAAATAAAGTTAAAGAGAGAGAATTGGCTTTGTGTGAGTTTTAAGATCTACAAGGTAAGGTTTTAAGATCTACAAATAAAGGTAAGGTTATACTTGGTTTGTAAAAAGGTACTAAGAGGTAAGGTAAAAGATAAGGGTAAAAGATAAGGTTATGTTAGGTTAAGGTAAAAAGTAAGGGTAAAATTAGTACTTGGTTTGTACGCACATTCTCTAACAGCTGTCCTTTAAATTATTTGATAATTGTTTATAAACAATAGCATCTTCTTTTTAGAAACGACACAATATGGAATCCTAAACACCGTGGTGATAAAACGAGTTCAACAAAAAAAAAAAACTGAGGAGCTACTAAACATTGAGGTTTCTTGAGATATTATCTTTACATTAAAAAGGTTGTCGTTTTTAGTCCCTCCTTCTTAATGTTTGGAGAGGTAGTACGCTGTAAGGTTCATGAAGAAGCTCTTCACGGATGTAAAAAGGCTGACTTTCGGACTACTAAAGTTCGTCCGATGCATGAGAAAGAAAAGGACGCAATTCTGTATTTAGAGTGTATAAGATAGGGAAAATGACACTTAATACTTATTATTTATTATGTAAGATCTTATCTTCCTAGAGTAGTAGTTTCTGTCAAAGGGAGTTTACTTTTTTTTAATGTTCTTTGTTTTTTCTATCACGTGAAGAGGATGGTTCAGTGTGAGTACGTTTACTAGGTTTCCTTTATGTGGAAAAAGACCTCCATATCCAGAGCGAGGGGATAAAGGTGGTTTACGTGGCGGATGGCTTTTGTTATTTTGTACGACTTTTAAACATAGTCAAATTTATCAGGTTTAAACTTTAATTATTTTTGAGATAAACATTTTTATATCGAAATTCTGATGTTCCTTTTCATCTTTCAACTCTAGAGACTACGTCAGGTTGATTGTAGTTCTGATTTTGATTCGTTTTATCTCGTTTTTAGTTTCTTCTTTCGGAGTGGACCAAAGAGGTGCTTTATCCCGAGTTTTCCCGAGACATTCTCCCAACCCCATCCAATATATCTCAACGTTGTTAACGTTTATGTTGGGGGTTGTTTTAGTCGGAAAAGTTGTTTCACATGATCATGTGCTCTTTCACATGGCCATGTTTGGGTCGCATACGGGCTTGGGCTCCGAACCCAACCGTCTTTTTGGATAGNCCGTGCCGTGCCGGGCCGTCGGGCTCCAAATGTGAGGCCCAGCACGGCCCGAAGTGCCTGCCGGGCCCGGCCCGGCCCGTAGCCGTGCCGGGCCGGGCGGCCCACGTGCCGCCCGGCCCGTTTTACACCCCTAGATGCAAGAATTGTGTACAATGATTTGGTGCAAAGGCCTCCCTAATAATCTAAAGGTCAGTATGTTTGATTTGATGCAAAACAACTACAATGTGCTCGAAAAGTTAACGTAATTTATACAGCCTCACAATCACAAACAGAATAAAGGATTTAGTAACATTCGATAATTAATGAGTAATATTTTACCAAGTCCAGTTTTGTAAATCAGATTGAAATTAGTTAGCAGTGTTTCTTTTGGCATCGAACTGCAGTTAACCGGTCACACTGCTATTAAGGAAAAGCTTGTGTTGTTTTATGATTTTAACCCATAAAAGTATAGATCCAAGTACTCACAGTGGCTTTAGCTGAAGGAAACCTTTCTGCAAGAAATCTTGTGCTCACTCCTACCGAGCAGCCGACATCGAGAATGTCATTAATCTCACAGTTCCCGGAGTACTTGAGATGATGCTGTTCAATTGCAGTTAACCAATTTCCGCGAACTATTTTGTTAGCTTCTTCCACCGTAGAAGCTTCCGGTATTGCTCGCTTTGCAATAGACATAGTTGCAGCTTCTGCTTCTGCAGCAGCCTAAATTCAAAGACAAGCAGGTGTTAGGGCCTTTTCGCTATTTAGAGGAAGAAATTTAGAATGAGATGAGAGGAACAAAATCAGATTACCAGCCAAGATAGGTTTCCGTCATCGTACGCGTGAAACGGATTTAAATAATCTGTTGAGAGGAAAAAAAAAAAAGTTTATATTGATAGTAAGTTTCTATGCCAATAATATGTTTTCTTCTCCAGAGAAGCAGAGAAACTGTCAACTAGCTATTGCAATTATATGAAGATAAATATAATAAAATTAAGTTTATCTCATGATTTTTATAGGTAAATAGAGGGCAAAAAGTGAGACCAATTCTAAATTGGGTTTAACACACAAAACTAACCCGAGAAGATGAGGCTAAATAATAATGATTTCCTCCACTGGACTGCTATGAATCACATAATTTACTGAAGAAAATCAGTTAAAAATCTCTCCTTTTTTTTTTTTTTGTTCCCCTCCCTTTCAAATCCTCTCTTTGTCTCATATACTTGAAATTCAGTTGTTGCTTCTATCTCGGTACCCAGTCCTATTTCAACTCGGCATGTGATATGCATAATGCATTCAAATCCAGAAAAATGAAAACACCAAATCAGGAAATTAAAGAGAGCTCACAGTCAGGGTACACAACAGAAGGGTCTCGAATTCGCTCGAATTCTTTGTGAACATCCGATTCGAGGATCTCTCTCGCCATGTCCCTCCACGGGATGTTCGACTTCTCAGCCGTACTATCCATTCCAAAGCAACCACCCAAATGGAAGGAAAACAAAAAAAAAACAAAAAAAACCATCAAAAGCAAAGCATATATAGAGTCACAATGGGGGAAAAGAAAACAGTTAAGTGTAGCAGGGAAACAACATCAACAACAACAACAACAACAACAACAACAACAAGTACCTGATGATAACTTGTCGGGAAGCGAGCTTCATGACTGAGTAGAGGGGCTTGAAGGAGATGAGAGCGCCAACGAGCCGCGACAGTGGCGTCTCTCCAGACCACCGCGGCCGGTCCAGCCTCCCCTCCTCCATCTTCGCCGGCGGAGGCGTCGCGCGTGCGGTCGATGCCACCACAATGCCGCCATTGCCGCCTCTGCCGCCGCAGCGGCCGCCGAGGAGAGCTCCGGTGGCTGGGCGGGGACAGTAGAGGGCCATCATCAACGGTCGGTCCAAATTTTTATTTATTTTGTTTTTATTTTTCGGGAGGGTGGTGAATTTGATGCAGATTCGGTGAGAATTGGATTGATCGGTTGACGGCGCGACGGGGGGAAAGATTCGCTTGCTATCCTAAACCGTCTTGGAGACCAGTAACACGCTGACACGTGGCTGACGAAAAGGTCCAATAGTAAATCTACTGGACGAGGATAAATGATAAAAAAAAATAAATAAATACTGTACTTCGTCTCTTAATTGATTAAAGTCGGTGACGAAGTCGCCTACATTGCCGAATCCTAAACGGAGCCCATTAGCACCGGTTCTGTAGCGCCGCTGCCTCCTCCTTCCCCGTCTCGTTCTCTCGTCAACTTTTCTTTCCCTCCGCACCATTACCAGGCGAAAGAAACCCTAGAAAGGCCCTAGAAAGCGAGCGGAGGCAAATTCCGAAGAAACCCTAGAAAAGCCCTAGAAGTCGATCGATCGACGCCTCCCGAAAAGGAGCAGCGATGAATCGGCGGCAGGAGCCCTGCAGGAATTTTCTTCGCGGCAGGTTCCCATTCTCATCCATCTCTATCTTTGATTTGATTTGATTTTTATTTTTTCCTTTTAGGATGGAGGGGAGAGGATTTTTGTGTAATGTTCTAGGTACATGATGCATAGGTAAATTCAGAGTTGCTCCTTAAAAGAAAAAAAGGCTTCTTTGATCCCTTCTGACGAAAATCCTTTAATTTTTGGCTTGAAAACTTGGAATCGTAATTTCAAATCAGCTGTTGATCGAAACAGAAATATTTCACCTACTATGGTAGGAAAAAGATAGGAACCAAACAGTGTGCTAGTTCAAGCTTTATCATCTGCTTGTTCCGCGTAACTTTATCTCATAATTATCGTCCTTATCGATGTTTAAGTTTTAGTTGTTCTATATTTTGCTTTTCTAGAATAATTAGATGTTCACTTTTTTCTTTTTTTGTTTCCTTTTCAGTTGTAAATATGGAGCCCAATGCAAATTTTTGCATGTATCTCCGCAGCAGTCAAAATCTAACTCTTTTGGGTTTGGAACTCAAAGCACTTCCCAATCTATACAAACAAGTCAACAGCAGAAGCCTAATCCTTATGGATTCGGTGTACAGAACAACTCCCAATTGAAAGGCGCATCCGATTTTGGTGCCAGAAATCAGAGTCTAGCCAAGGTTAGTTTATAGAGCTATGCTTTTATTTTGGGGTAAAATGTATTGGGATTGCCCATATGCTATCTTGATATTGTGACTTAGTCCCCGATATTCTCATTCAAACACTGTAGTCTGTGCTTTTGTTTCAGGGTAACATGTAGGGATAATCCTTGACTATCCTAATATTGTGACTTAGTCCGGAACATATCATTGAGACACTTTCACAACTTCTTCATATACTGTAATATCGTCTCTAGATGCTAATGGAATCTGACGAGACATGACTTTTTTCTATAAAATGACATTCTTTTCAAGTACACTGAAGGAAGGGTGTGATTTGCAGAAAAAGCATAAAGTGATCATTTAACAGGAAAACTGAGATTCTTTTGATTGTCAGGTATGAAATTCCAATGTATGAGAAAGTTTTTTAAGGGTAAAACTGTTTAAGTAAAAGAGTTTACGGACTATGTCGCTATAACAGGACTCTGCAGGCATTGTTCTACAGTTTACATTTTTATTTGAAGTCCTCATGTTCCACGCTGCTATAGTAAATTTGGAAGTTTTCTGTTGATTTCAGCTGTCATTTTTCTTTTTTCATAATTAATTATCCGAACGAATTGATGTCGCTTCTAAATATTGTGAGCAGCCATTTGAGAATAAGTGGACTCGGTCCTCCTCTGTTGCTCCTTCGAAACAGACAGACACGCAGCCTCAAGCACCTGTTCATATGTGAGTCTCTCTCTCTCTCTCTCTCTCTCTCTCTCTCGCGCGCGCGCTCTCTCTCTTGCGTGTGTGCTCTCCATTCTGCTTTCTATCAGAAATGGATTACTGAATCAGTTCCTGTGTTTCCTGCAGATGTACAGATCCTGAATCCTGCAAGCGGCAAATTGCAGAGGATTTTAAGAATGAGGCACCAATCTGGAAGCTTACATGCTACAGTCATGGTAAAAAGTAAGTTGAACAATTTTGATAATCAATTTGAATTCTCTATGATTCTTTTGATCATTAAGTTGATTATTTCACGTACTATACCCCCATCCCCCCCCCCNCCTCCCCCCCCCCCCCCCCCCCCCCCCTTGAAGGAAGACTACATTCATAAGCACAATTTAACTAAGTGATTTCCTATTTGTGTTTTTACAAATAGATGTTTCTGCTTTCTGTAATTTGTATTTACTTTCTACTTTCAGTGGTCCCTGCGACATTCTTGGTGATATTAGCTTTGAAGAATTACGAGCTGTAGCATATGAAGATGCCAGACAAGGATGTAGCCTACAGTCAATAGTAAGCTGATAATTTCTCCTCCCCACCCCAACCCCTCCATCCTCTCGTTCCCTTTTCAGAAGTTCTTTCGTACATATAGAATAGTCCTAAACCTTGCAGATAGGAATGCATTGATCTATTACTGTGGGACTCTTTGGCCTGGATTGATTGCTTTCGACAAATTGAAAATCAACACAATTCTAAAGTCACTATCTATGTTTATAAGTTGGTGTAATTACACATAGCCAAGGGCTTACCTTTCTTTGTACAGGTGGAAAGAGAGAGGAACTTACTTAATTCCAAGCTGCTTGACTTCGATAATTTGCTCCGCAATCCATATGTGTTGCAAAAATCTGGTGTTCCCATGGTGGGCCCGTCTCCGGGTACCAACAGTGTTGCACCATTTGGAGCTTCTCAAAGTAATGCACCACCAGTGTTCTCAAGTTTTAGTCAACTTGGGGCAGTAACAAACGCTGGATCCAGCTTCAGGCAATGTTCCTTCCATTTTCTGGACAAATTTATACTTTTCATTAGTTTATAGAAGTTACCGCAGCTTATACACGAAGCAACTTCTATTCAACATAATAGCTGTGATTAGCGGTCAGTTTATGTTCTTTAATATTCATATTACCTTTTTAAGTTTGTTTATTCTTTTTCAGGGCCTCTGCACCAGGAACCCCATCAAATACTGTTTTTGGTCAGTCGAACTCTTTCCAGAATCCGAGCCAAAATACTACTTTTGGTCAGTTGAGCTCTTCCCAGAATTCCAGCCCAAATAATATTTTTGGTCAGTCAAACTCTTTCCAGAATACCAGCCAAAGTACCAACTTTGGTCAGTCAAACTCTTTCCTGAATACCAGCCAAGCTTCTGCTGGATTTGAAATGAAATTTGGGCCTCCAGGTGTCATACCATTCTATGATTATTCATCTTTATGTTTTCTCTCTTTTCTGATTGTTTTAAATTGTTTGATTCCTGTCTGTGATGTTTATGTCTGTAATGT
The DNA here is from genome assembly GCF_001540865.1 of Ananas comosus. NCBI lineage: Eukaryota > Viridiplantae > Streptophyta > Magnoliopsida > Poales > Bromeliaceae > Ananas > Ananas comosus. The sequence goes on from NC_033625.1 coordinate 6,895,064, forward strand.
TTTTGTTGACTTATCCTATGCTGATTTGATAGTACTGAATGAAGTGTATAATCCATTTCCCTGCAAAAAGGCTTCTGTTTCTTTTCTGATATTTGGGCTGTAATTTCGCACAATATTCCCATTTATCCCTGTTTCACTTGTCGAATGTTTTATTTTTTTTTGCTGTTTAAGTTTTCTTTATTCTGTTACAGCTACGCCTTAAATTAACAATCTCGTCAGAGTCTTTAATCTGTATTCTGATATATGTGCTATCATATTTAGGAATAGGAATTTAGGAATTGATGGCTTTTACTCCCATCAGAGGATGGCTAAATTTAGTTGTCTGTTTTTTTTTAGTTCTGTCAATTTTTTTGTATGAAGTGTACTGCAAAGGGTTAACTGGGTGGTTCCCAATGAATATATTTTCTCATGCAGTTGCATTTGGTAGCCAATTGGCAAGCCAACCCTTTGGAAGTTCCCCAGGTATAGGCATGTCGAACTTCAGCGCCGGTGATTTCAAGGCTACAAATAACCAGTTTTTCCCTCAACCCGGTAGTTCAAGCAGTCAATCTAAAAGCTTTGATGATTGGCTAAAAGTTCCTTCTGATAGCGCTAATCAGTCTTCCAATGAGTAAGTCAACATCTGGTGAACTGGACATATTAATTATGATCTTGGAACTTTATGTATATAAATCTTACAATTCATAGTAAATATCCTGCTGTCTAAATTACTGGCTTTAAAATGTAGTCATATATTATTCACATCTTGTCAATTAAATTGCTAATGTTTTTTGTGCTGCTTTCCTTTTTCCTCTCGCAGGGACACACACTCGGAAAGTATTGATGCTAGTATTTGGTTAAAGAAAGAATGGTCAATAGGAGAGGTACAAAACTGTTCCATTCTGTATTTTTAAACTTGAAATTGCTCAAGCATTATGAGTTTTAGCAAATTCCGTTCTATTATTAATTCTTAAAAAAAAAGAAAAATCCTGTTCCATTATCCATTATTCCATATGATAATTGTGCTTCTGATTCTTGCTGAGGTTTTCTCTATGTAGGAAATCTACTCATCAATCTAAGCTATTCCTCCATTTTACCTAATAAAGGAGTGAGAATGATATAGTAATATGAACTCTTCTTTTGCAGATACCAGAGGAAGAGCCGCCCCAAAGGTTTTGTACCTAAAGGATTTGATAATTTGATCAGGCAAAAGGTTCTTATCACTGAGCTTCAAAATTCAGAGGAGCTTCACTGGGAAATGCATTGCTTTCTACTGCTGATATAGTGCTTTCCCTCGCACTCTTCATTGAGTTATTTTGTGGTCTGCTGCAGTTTCAGGGAAAGCAGAAGCTGAAAAAAGTCTATTTTCTACTGCCAGAAGCAGAGGTATCTGATGCTAAGCGCGAGAAGCCCAACATTATGGTTTCAAAAATAGCTCTTCTCCAGGAACCAGAAAGGAAGATAACAAGAACAGAGAAAGTCTTATGTTCACCAGATGTTTGGTGTTGATGCATTACCAGGCAATTCATGCAAGTAAAATTAGAGGCCTTCTTAGAACTTTCGGGGAACAGCAAATGTGAATGGGATTTATGATGTATAAATATTCATGTAAATTTAGGTGGCATCTGGCTGGTGCTTCAGGAGTTGCTTGTATCAATGATCCTGTCTCTCTCTCTCTCTCTCTCTCTCATCTATTTCTTTTTCATCATTTATACTGATGTGGTAAGCTTTGTTTTTCTTATTTTTTCGGTAATTATAATATTACCATCGCCCTCAATGCTGCTATCCTTGGATAGTTCTTTTTCGGTTCAGCAACCTTTTGTGCTTGTGGTATTGTGAGCACACATTGTGCTTTTGTTATGTGTATCATGCTTCGTTGTATTGTGCGTGCATGCTTGAAGGTCTGCGCAATTGATGCCCGCATGTTCATTGTTAGTATTTCTACGTACTTGCAGCTGCGGTGCCTGTGTGTTTCGTGTACTTGTACGCATGCGCCTGCACTTGCGATGCTTTTTATCCTCCTGCGTCGCGTGCTTATCTTAAGACTGCAACAAGAAGTGTAAGGGACAAGCGTTGAAGGAAACAAGCCCTTGTGAGTGCACGAAGTAATGTTCGCAAAACAAGCATGCTAGGAGATTTGGCCATTCCAATTCAGCTTCATTTTGATTCAGGCTCTTGAGTTCGGTTGAGAACCAAAAATGTTCCAAATTTATTTCTCTAAAAATAAAATAATATAATATAATATAACCAGGAAGATACAATTATCTCCAGTCATCAGGTGAGCATTAGTAGTAGAACTCGAGGCACCAGAAAACCACTCTACATTGCAATAGATAAGTGACTAATTTTTTCATATACATTATGCTTCTCAATGCCCACAAAGGAGTAAACACAAGTCCTAGAAAAATAGCTGATAACTACAGACAACCACACAAGAACCTATCCCCTGCCAAATGGGCCAAGAATGCGCCCGATGAAATTTGAATAATTGAAGAGGGCAAATTATCAGGATGGTAGCAGAGGTTTCTCTAATATGGAGAGAGATTCTTGTGGTTTTACTAATAAAGAGAGAGATTCGTTGTGCTGCGAATGCTTCGTTGTTGATCGGCTATTCCTTTGGCAAGCCGCGTTTCAATCGGAATCATTTCTACTGGTTTTCCGGCAGAAGATGTGCCACCACTAAGTTTTGGGGTGAACCATCTCCTTAGGGCAAGACCATTTATTCTTATTTTTCCGTGTGATTCGCCCCCTTGGTAAGGAATCCCCAATCTCCTTAAGAGCGAACCAACTGCTTGACCAAGCCTGCATTTACAACTTTAACTCAGTCCACATACAATAGCCAACTTTAAAAAAAAAGTCCTTTGGAATTGTAATAATGCAGGAAGTTGATGATTCAAGAAGGCATAGCAATTTCTTTCTCGGGATAGTGATAAAGAGAGTAGCATTTGAGTATGCATATGTGCATGAACAGCACTATGTTATATTATCAACCTGTGTCTTTTGGAATAGTTGTAAACAGATGTTAGGAAGTATAGTTTATAAAGCAAATTTCTAAAATGAGAGTCAACTTCTAAGAATGGGCTCTAATTAATAAAGTGAATATGCTGAAATTTTTGTTTCAGTGACTTGAAGTTTGCATAATGTGATAGTCCTATTACTATAAACACCATATCTTATAGCTGTTGCAGACTCGCACAGAATAGTAAATGAACTACTTATACCAAATATAAGTGCGGTTGAATAGATATATTAATAAATCCATCACCTTCCAGCTATGTTAACTGATTTTTCTCCTTCAACAAATCCAATTTGTGCCTTTGCTGTTGGTAATAAAACTGTGATGCTGGGTAATTTCGCGCCTGTGGAAATGGATAATACTAAATAATTAATTGCAAAAAAAATAGTATTAAAGTACTCTGGTGCACAGACTCTCTAGAAGCATCAAAAAGAGCTATAGCCAGTAAACTGTATTTTTTTTGCTTATTAAATATAGCAAGAAAAATTAAATGTTTGCCATTTTTTATTCAAGAGCAGCAATATTTGTTAAGTCAAAAAGCATACATGTAGGGTATACATGAACATCTGAATTTTGTAGGATATCTGCAATAGGTGAGGCCATAACGGTAAATGAAAAATAACTCTACATGAGCCTTATATCATGTCAACTATCAGCTAGTACTAACACCTAAAAGCTTCAACTGATTAATAACAACAACCGTGCAAAACTGATAGGTAAGGAACAAAAGAATTACAGTAGACTTGTTACCTGCAGCTAGTCGATGCTTCAAACTTTTCAAAGTTGTCAAAAGATAAACCTGAACATACATTGAAGATGGAATCAAATGGATTATGAAGAAATAATATTTTGCCTTCCATAGTTATTATTATTCTCCTTGAATTGAAAATGCCACCAATCAAGTGTAATATTCTCGCTAGACAAAGAGGAAAGTGTCGAATCAACATGAAGCAACACACTGAAAACTGACATACTATACTCGTACATAGCAACTCCTAGCAACGCTAGAACTAGTATGAGTAAGCAAATAGTAATTGTGAAAGTACGATGCAAATCCAATAGTTTTATAAGAAGACCATTGTAATTACATTTTTGTGAACTTGTATTGTTAGGAAAAGAACAGAAAGCTACCTTTACAAGATCCCTCGTACAGTCATTGTATATTATTTCCTAGCAGGAGCATGGTGAAGAGGGAATAAATATGTGGTCTTAAGATTCAAGGCCTTGTATTAGGCATAAGAATCCTTCAAAACTAGTAGCGTATTCTGTGCACAACAACAAATGGTAATAAAGAATGTATTCTCCCACAGAATTTCTATCCACAAGTTCCATTCTATCATTTATCATGAAGCAGAATCTAATTAACTATTACCTCACAGTGTGCAAGGAAAATTCACTTATCATCCATTACATTTAAGAGAATAAACAATATCATGAGAAGAGGAAAGGTAGAGGCTTAAAAGAGTGTTTACCGTTATCTCATCATAGTCTATTTCATTTAAGTAGATAATTCACTGATCGTTTTATTTACAAAGGACTAGTGGGCATGGCAAAAATTCATTGATCTAGGATGGCTACCTCAACGGTATGGAGCTGTAGTTTCCTAGCATCGACAACAATCGGGCTTTCTTTAAAGGATAATCGTGGAACTACTCCAAATGAAGCAGCTTCCTGAGAATACATTATTGTCAGGTACTCGCTGGTGATGGAAAGAAATTGAAAGAGAAATATTAAAGAAAGTAACTTTTGTTATGCAATACCTCGAGTATCGAAAAAGAACGGGTATCATACTCCCCAAATCCATCAAGCACTGAACTTATATTCGAGGATTTTGAGGCATCAAAGCTGATCCCCGAGTTCTCAATAAGCTTGTTTCTCAACGAGGAATCATGAGGGAATTTCAAGCAACCTAAAACTTGAGAAATAACATCAATTGTAGGCAGTAGACTGGCCGATATTGCTTCACGATATACTGCAATAGCTAATGATGTCCTGCAATACTTTACCAATTAGAAACCGCACACCCGAGCAATGTTACATAGGATCTTCTTTCAAAAATAGACTGAATCTTGAAATTTGATGCAAGTCTAGTAGCATGCTTGACTACTTGCTAATATGAGCTATGGACAAAAGTTCAAGGACTTGGATCTCTAAGCTAAACAAGTCAATGAAATGACGCTGACATTCTTAATTTATACAGTATACAAATCTTCCTAATAATTGATAATACAATAGGTGACATACAGCTTTTAACTTGTCCCAAAACAAACTAGTACAGGCTTTTGTGTTTAAAAATCTTCATGAAACAGTTTAGCGGAAGTTATATCACAATGGAAAATATGTAATCCGGGAATTAGAGGTCGTTAAATTAAAAAGATTGAACAAACTAACATCTTACAGAACATATCTATAGCTCTCAGGATCACTCAGAGAAGTACTGTACCATTTGTTATCAATTTGTGGTCTTCCGGAGTTGAACGTGACAACAGTATTACCAAGTGAGCATTCGTTCTCAAAGCTTTGTAGGCACAAACCTTCAACAAAGTAATTTCATTATGGAAGCTGATTGTATTTACATCCGAAAGGAACAGAATTAAACCCACCACAAGAACATATATTTGATGACAATGGGAATAGCACAGTTCCACCCTATCCCCATAGAATTGATTACCATGGATAGGGCAGCAGATGGGGATATTCAGACTCATGGTGGAATATCCACTAGCTATAAATGTGATAGTTCGAATCGTGGGGATATCTACCACTGTCCCCACCTCTCCCTTTTGCTAACACCACATTAAGCTACTATAAATGTGAAGTAAACAGCAAATCAAGCCTTGTCAAATAAACAGACACAATCTCTGATAGAAACAATCTAGGAAACTAATCAAGAGCAATTTCCTTCAATTTTAAGTAGCTAAATAATGGATTGACTACAGACGAACTTACCAGTGAGGCAGCGTACCATAATGAGACTTAGACGAATGCCATCAATTTTAGCTTGCTCAAATAGCTTAAAACCCAGTTCTGCTTCACCTTTCCTTTAAATCCAGAGATTAATAATCTGACCGCAATCAATAAATTAAAAAAAAGCGGCATAATTCAGAAGTTATGATTATTACTTTTCACATGCTACTATAAGAACGGAATACGTGATGTCATTTGGGTGCACTCCTAACTTCTTTGTTTCATTGAAAACCTGAACAGACTTCCAGATCAGGCCACCATCGCCTGCAATTTTGTTGTATAATCAGCTTAAGTCTGGGGAGTATGTGGAGTAACCGCTATGTAATTCACAAAACAGAATTCCAAATTACCAAAAGATCATAATAAATAAATATTCAGAAAATAGTAACTTTGCTACAATGTAAAATGGTAACTAATTCAATTTTTACTTATTGTAATCTGATGAGATGGCTAACAATTTTATCTAGCACCTAAATGTAATATCAACTTCATGTCTCTGGAAGCAAACAATGAGAGAGATATAGCATTTACCTCCGACTAAGTTATCCATGTTTTTTATAAGAGTCACAACCATTAGAATGCTAATCCTCCCTCCCTTTGTCTAACTAATTCATGTTTTCCTAATGCTCCCTCTCGTTGACTAAGTTATGCATATTTTTTATTAGAGTTGCAACACACTAGAATGCTAGTCTGTCCGTCCATCCCCCACCCTACCATCAACACCTAAACCACTACTGCTATGCAACCTATGCACCATAACTTAATAGAATAACATCGCTGCTGGTTTAATCAAAAGAAGTTAGTAATTTTTAAGTTTTGGCATTGATCTATTAACACAAACAGAATTAAAAGAGTACTAAGCAAAAGCTAGAACAGATATAAAGCGACCAAAATAGTTTTCTGGGACGAGAAGAGGCATACATAAGGAGGTGATTAAAGCATTTAGCATTGATACTGTTGGAAGAATGTTGCTTGATTTGATCTCCTCATACAGCTCCAGTGCCTTTTTCCAGTTTTTTGCCTACATAAAAGCAGATACTCCGTAGTCATGACAACAGGGTTCAAGTCAAACAGAACCATATGAGAAATATACTGGAAATAACTTGCTAACTACTCTTAGCATATTAGCATCAGAGAAGCATAAGTATGCAGAAGAGCAAGCATATAATTTCTTCGGTGAAGCAAATAGACATTGTGATTGTCACTTTCCCCAATGATAGGTTCCATTGCCCTGTGAAATAGGTTTCAGTCCCTTAACCTACAATATGTCATCACTTTTGCCTCCATTTTTATTCTAGATCTATCACTTTCCTCACGGGTTAATGGGCTGCTTAAATATCAGGAAGAAATGTAAAAATCATGACATCTGTAGAGAGAGGCCTTCTTCTAAAGTCAAACAAAACATGAGTTATCGAGGATTGTTGAGGGTATGGGAAGAGAAAATAACTCCAAAGTCGTATGAGAATTTGGTTTCATACTCAACGACGTACATTACAACAAGCTCCCATTAAGGAATTATATGACATGTTTCCAACTCGTATTCCTTGTCTTTTAGCGTCTTGTATAATTTCAAAGGCAGCATCAACCTTCCCAGCATGCCCAGCCACGTCTACGATGGTGCTAAGAAACATCTGCATATAAAACCAAATAACTTAGAATAAATGAATCTTTCACTTATTTTCAAAAAATTATGGTGTAAGGAGAGATTATTACCTCATCAGGTGTCACCCCATTCCTTTTCATATCATCATAGATTTTAAGCGCAAAGCCAAGATCATCATTCAAGCTACAACTCCTGACAGCAATCGTGTAAACTTCTGAGGTGCCTTTTATATTGTAGTGATTAAGCATCTTATACACTTCTCGTGCTCGGTCAACCTAAGGATAAAGAATGAACTGATCTGATATTAGGAAGACAAACTTAAGTTCAACTAACCATTTTTAGGACAGTTATAGAGACCTGGCCACCCTGAATACATGTCTTTATCAAAGCTCCAACTGTAACATGATCTGGCTCTATTGGCTTAGGCTCTGCCATCATCTCTGCTAAGACATCAAAAGCACGATGAACAGCTCCTGATTCACCACATGCAGTGATCAAGGCATTGAAAATAACTCGATCAGGCTGCACTTTCTACTGTAAATAAGATATCATTAGGTATAAAGAATAAACCCATAGTTAATCTAAAGTATTCAAAATGAAGATATATCAATACACATATATATCACTGCAAAGTTATCGAGTGACACATACACACATATCCCTGCAAAATCTATATATTCATATATTCCCTTCAAAAACTTAATTTCTCGCCATATACCCTTGTAATTACAGATATATGTCCTGCTTTTAAATGATATTTCTAAAGCAAAACCCACTTCCACCCATAAATCGGGACACTTCCCAACTTAAAAGTTCCGTAAATTGCACTTTCAAGCAGCATAAATGATAATTCAGACAGAGTCATATATGTATAATGATGATTTTGCAGGAAGATACGTACAAAATTGCCTTAGAGGGAAATACGACTACCAATTGCTCTTAGGAGCCGTTTGGTTGCATGCAGTTGCAACTGCACTGCAGTTGTAACTTCATGCAAATACAAATTCGGTGTTTGATTTGACGTATTTAACTTCAACTGCTGCAGTAGGAACTGCAGGAGTTTTAACTACAGTAGTTGGAATTATGCCCAAATTGGCCGCAGTTTCAACTGCAGTATTTGGAGAGAGTAACTTTAAACAAAAGGTATGCTTACCTCCTTACTTATTTTTTAAACAAGAAATATATATTTTTTTCACAATGGAGATAATCTCACCATCATATATATATATATATTATGATAAAATTTTAAAAATCATTTCCCAATTGCATGGAACCAAACAAATTATGTATAGTTGTAGCGCTTTCTACTGCATCAAACCAAACAGGATGCATGAAGTTGCAACTGCTGTATTTCCAATTGCATGTATCTCCAACTACATTGTATTTATAATTACATCAAACCAAACAACCCCTTAGTGTAGCCAGTCAAAAGAACTAGAATATAAGAAACGTAAACTAATTTCGAATCATACCTTGGATCTCATGATTCCATAAGCACCAAATGCTTTTGCCAATTGTCCAGCTCTGGCACAACCATCAATGAGTGCACCGTATGTATTGGCATTTGGCTCTACGCCAGCATTAACCATCTCATGGAAAACCTAACAATATCAGTGATATTAATTAATTGCCTAAATCTAGAATATGACAAGACAACTACCAAGAATATACATATCAGAATAAGGGTAGTGGGTAACAAACCATCAACAACAATATGTACTGATCAATCTCCTACTTCATTAAAATCCCATTCACGACTCAATGGCAACTAATCTTGGGCCGCAAAGGCTTCTCGGTTTCTCCCTACCCACAGCTCACTGATCTAGGCTGGTTTGCTAGTTAATTGCACATGTGGCCTCACATGATGTATGAAGGCTCTCCATATACAGTTGCATAGAGAAATGCGATCTGCTTATTTGGAAGGCAGGAGGTATGATATGGCACGTGTCTCTCAATGTGACCCGCCCACATAGAGGGACTGCATATGGCATTGAGGTGCAATATACACACAAAATCATTAATGTGGCTGGATTAATTACTTCTAGAAGTTTGAAGTATTGTGAGATTAAAAAAAAAAAAACATGACAAATAGGTTTAGAAGAGCAGATAAAAAACTCATGTTTGATAGACTGACAGCTATATTAGATGGCCATGTGAAAAGTTGCCTATATCTCTGTATTACATGCCAGTATTTTGTAAGAATATTTCCATCTTCCTATAGTCACTACTAATCTAACTCTAAGAAGAAACTAAAGGTTAGTGTTCTGATTATACAATTGCTTAGATACAAGTATTCAACATGATTTGTAATTGCTTAGATACTTGCATTTGACATAACTAAGTCGAGCTGCATAAATCACCATACAGAGCAGCTAATATTGTTGTGTATGATACGAAAACGAACTACACTAAAAAGAAAAAATCTACAAGCCATTTTATAACTTTGAATAAACAAGAAGGAATTGAAAGTCACTTTGTTCCATGCTTGTATACTTGGCTAGATTACCATACTTCAAACATGGCATCAACTTTTCGACTTTTGGCACAGGTCGATATAAGCGTGGTATAAAGTTTGCAATCAGGTTTCAACCCAGCCTCCTTTAGCAGTAGCATAACCTGGAATGCTCCTACAAAGAGTATATGAAAAACAAGTATTAATAGGCAAAAGTGAATCAATCTGCTTTTAACGAAAATAAAATAATTACCATCAAAGTCCTGTGAGCTTGCACACACAGACAATAGCATGTTGAAGGTGCTCATAGTTGGATTCCTAATCAATTTGCCAAACCGGATTGCTTCTTTTACAGCCTTTTGACTCTTGCAGGCATTCAAAAAGCTTTTCTGATGAACCTGGAAAGATGGTAGATATCAACAATCTGCACAGAAAGAGGCGAGAACATAGTACGAACAAATATACTGCAGAAAGAATAGATACCTTTTCCATGTCCAACAACCCTTTTCGGTCCATGCTCTCTAGCAAGTCTAGACAATCCTTCAACCTAATTATTAGAAATACATAGAAGTTGAAACAATTCTTCAATTTCAAGATGACCAAAATCACTTGGAGAGCATTGAATACCCAAAATCAACAAGAGAGTATTGAATACTCTAGGTTGCTTTTGTTTAACGCAACGAGTTAGAAAACACTATTTTATATCAGAATGGAATAGTACCTTCCATCCCTCAACAAGCTACTGTAGGTTCTTAAATATGCTGATGGATCATTTGTGCCTTTTACGTTGGATTGTGGATACATAGACACAGTTCTACTGTTATTTCCATGAGAGAGACTTCTTCCTTCACCTTCTGTAAAATCGCGGACTTTCTCTATTTTCTTTTCCTTACCTACAGGACCTTCCCTTAAGCATGCGAGAGGAAACCGGCCTTCTGAATAAAGAACAAGGAAAGAACAGCAACACCTAGAAATTGTCAAGAGCTTGAAAAGTGAAGAATATATAAGTCAAAGGAACATGTACCAATTCCAAGGTTCGACCTGCCATAGAACGAGAACCTTCTCCACAGATATTGGAAACCTTCAGTGCATTCATTGATTGAGAGGAGCTAATGCTGTCTTGAATAAGATAAAGAGGTTCTGGCATCAAACTTCTAAAGCATGATATAGTAGTGATCTCAGGCTCTTCTTCATTGCAAGAATAAATCTCTTTTGCGACTTTCTTCAGATATTCATAATTGTTCGCTAACTCAACACTGTCAGCATTCACAGGCTCTAGATTAGAGTCTTGAGTAATTTCCCTCTGTATCTTATTCATTGCTAGAGAAGGAGAACCAAAGTTATCTTCAGCTATCATATTGGGCAGATCAGAGAATGTTTCAGCTTCCTCTTGCTTATCTCCCTCTACAGTATCGGTAATGATAAAAGGAGGAATAGAACAACTGGCTTGAAGTCCTTTAGTCCCACCATCCGCAGAAACGCCAAACTGAGGCTTAAGGAACTGTGCATCCAACAGCTGAAAAGTGTACAGCTCACATTAGAAAATTTCATCAGCTTTTTTATCCAAAAGCACTATGCCTTTTATAAATGTAGGACTATACATTAGTACTAATAAGTTGGGCTTAAACATTTCGCACTGTGTGATCAAGGCCCATCAAGTTATTTATACTAGGGCAACTCACGGTTTACAAGAATCACTCAAGAACAATCTGCTACTTAATTGTTCAAACAAGAGAAAATGCTTAAAACTAGGGATGAGTTATCTCCGTTTTAAGAAATATGGTAAATCAGCCAAAGAAATAAGAGCTTGAAGGGACAGAATTTGTAGTATCCCGACAGTCCCAAATCAAAAGGAAAAGACAATTCTGATGTTCATAGCATCTGGAAGGCCGGAAGTGGAGCATTTCCTCCTGAGAATATAATGGCATTGAAGAAGCAACAGAGGGAGCGAATAAGCAGCCAATGGAAAGAGAAAGACTAGTCCCCTAAAAATTGCTTGACACAATATTATCTACGCACAGGGGTATTTCCATCATCTCGAACTAAGATATGCATGAAAGGACAGCAATCCTATGCCTCCATGATCATAAAGGCATACCTACATGCTTCTCACTTAGTTTAGGCCAAACCAAATAGTCTACTGTTGAAAATTGAATACTAAATAAGTGTCCACTAGTGGCGTAAACTTTTAAAGAAATATAGGTTTTTCAAATGATATCATAGTAGGATGTCTGGAGTTCAAGTCTTCCTAGACTCATAATCCCGTTTAATTTTCTTCCATTTAACTCAGTCCACATCTTTGGCCGGTGAAAAAGTCTTGTGCCCACAAATGAAGAAGAGCATCAAATATAAAATACTAAAACACCATTCTTTGGAGTCATAAGATTTTACAGAAACCAACCGTTCCTAGAGCAAGTGGCAAAGGGCATGGTGGTGGTTGGTACCCGAGGTCTAAAGTTCGAATCCTAGTTGATTCACATTTCTAGCTAAATTTATTTCTAAATAAAATAAATGAAATGGGTAGCGTGCTACCTATCTCTCTCTCTCTCAAAAAAAAAAAAAAAAAAAAAAAAAAAAAAAAAAAAAAAAAAAAAAAAACAGAAGATTCGTGCTATTTGCTTCGAATTCAGAGCACCCTCTGATCATAGGGCGTCACCCAGGACAATGGGTGGGCCCTACAATCCACCGTGCTCTAAATTCCGAGCACCTATTCTTTCTCTTTAGACGGAAAAAAAAACGATTTTTTTTTACTTTCGCTTGATGCAGCAGAGTGAGTACAACAAATTATAGTCACTTTAATTCCCTACAATTACACAGAAAAACAACATCCGATTCGCCTGAACACACACAGAACTCAAGCTAGCGCAGAATTAAGCAAGAAATACAGATAAAAATAACAATGAAAAAACTTTAGCAAACTCACTTCGGAAGAGTACCGCTTCCTAGCGAGGTAGGCCACCTGGAGAGCTGCGGCGGCAGCAATGGCGGCGGCGACGACATGAACGGAGCTCTCAGAAAGTGATTCATGGAGCGAGCACCTAGCGTTAAGAACCCGGAACCCTAATTTGCGGCACCTGTGTCGAGATCGCCGTCCACAGGTTCTCAGGTGGTGGTGGTGGTTGTGGCGAACGCCAATGAGGAGGTAAGAGGAAGAGGAATAGGAGGGAGAAGGGAAGGGGATGATGGAGGGGAGTAGGGTTTGTGGTTTCGGGGAGAAGGTGATCTCCATTTTTGTGGGGGGAAGAGGATTAGGAGAGGAGACGAATGGAGAGATGGAGAGGTGGAGAATTTTGGCGGATATTTCTATAGGTAGTTAGAAATATCACGTGCAAACCACGTGAAAGGAGATATCTAAATAACGGTATTTTTCCCCAAAACATTAAAAATAAAATTTAATCATCATAATATAAAGTTAAATCTTACTTCATTAGAAAAATAAATGACATATAGTTGGATTTTATGGCAAAACTATAAATTAAGCTTACATAACCTATAAACGCACTAAAATTTTACAAATTTCTTTTCTTTTTATTGCTTTAAAGATATTTCTTTGTCATAATATTATCTTACATATTTAGCCCAATTGACCCATAAATAATGTTGCGTCCTAAATCTTATCGCGTCCAACTCAACCGATCCAAGAATATGAATAAAAATTTTTATGTAAGTTTCGGTCATATGCTTGTTCTGTTTGTGGGTTGGCCTGCTATCTGATAGAGCTGATGGGCCGGCCCGATCCATCTATGTTATGTCGAAAATTGATATTAATACATTATGTTAGCAAATTTGGTGATATTATATTTGGTGTTTTTGAAGTTGTTTAGAGCATTAAACAAGCACTGAAGTGGCCTATATGAGGTTGTTGTGGGATTTAGGGCCTTTTGGTTTTGCAGCAGGGTATATTGTAGTTCGATGAAGTATTGTCTGAAAAAAAGCTTAAAAAATAGAAGCTGCAATTAAAACTTTTGCTTTTAATGAAGTAGAAAATTGTTGAACTGATTTTACTAAAAATCTTTTTTGTATTTTCAAAATGTCAGTTATCAATAAATCAGAATGATCAATTGAATAGAGTTAGCAGTAAGTCGAAATCAAATGAGCAATCAAATCAAATATCGAACGCTATACGTGGGTTTAATGTTGTTTACCGGGCATGTTAGCTAATGTCATGAGAGAGTGTTGTTAAAATATTTATTTGACAGTGGTTAAAAACAATAAAGTAATCAGCTCTATAAATAATCCTCCAGAGTCCTCTCTGTAGCTACTATTAACTTAAAACTTTTCCAAGCTACAGTACTAACCCTTTATTAACTTAAACTTTTTCAAGCTACAGTACTAACCCTTTATATAGGAATCAAATAATAAAAAACTAGAATAGTGGCACTGTGACACCTACCCTATATACTGAGTAGCCATAGTGACAGATACGGAGAAGCCCAAAAATAGTAATAGTCCTTTACCTAAAATGTGGCAATGTATCCCCACCTCAGTATGGAATGGGGTCACGACTATTACATAAAGTATCCATTAATTTTTGTGCCATTAATCCACCCTCCCCCTCCAATTCATAAAAGCATTTGTTTGTGGTCACATCACCAATATTCTACATGCCTTAAAAGAGTACAGAGGGGATATCCCACAGGTAGATGAAGGGGAACATCAAAGACACTACCCAGAAACACCAATTAAAGCTGATGTTGAAAGGCTTAAAAGCTTTTGATCTTGATTTTGAGAGGAAAATTTTCTAGGGTGGTAAGATGGAAAGGGCATCACGCAATGTGAAAAGGATTTGGGGTTGTTACAAAGCGGAACTGACCGACATTAATTATCATTCACAATTGAGAAAATCTCGCACACACCGAAGCCAACTATCCTAGAAAACCAAAAGATTTTATTGATAGATCTGATATTATTATATTTAAAAACCATCTAATTAAATGTAATCTTAACATTCATCGCATATCTTATAATATTGCGGGAGCGGATTGATAGAGATTTCACTCGTGTTGGAAAGGTAAAACCCGCAATCTAGTAAAACTAAGTGAGCTTCTAATTGAGCTTTCGCGCAATGTTATCCATATATATNATTATACTATTCAACCAACCACCCACTCAACCCTAGAGGATCCACATCATCCTAACCACATATTTTTTAATCTAAAGGCCAAAAACTTATAAGCACCAATGTCTTGGTACTTTTAAAAATATAGTAGTTCAATTATATATATATATATATATATAAAAGATTGAAAATTTTTTATTTTTTTTGTTGTTTGTCTTATTCTAGTCAACTTAATGTATTTAACCCAATCCTGTGGGGGATTGTGGTCGTCTAATTTTAGTGGGCCATCTCTAGAAATATGACAAGCATGTGACATTTTCTTCAAATCCATGCCCCCCGTGTCATTGGACGACCCCATAATGTCAAAAAAAAAAAAAGGAATCATCTTTTTTGAATAAAGAAAAAGAAAAAAAAAGTTACCATTTAATAATTAAGAATAATATATATGAGTCCGACTGGAATATTATCGATAGCACCAAGCATTTTGTGCTATCAAATTTTCCACCGTTAGATTTAATTTTTTGATTATTTTTATTCGTTAAATTATACTATTAAACTAATAATTTACTCAAGCCTAGAAGACCCACATCATTCTAACCGTATATTTTTTTATTCAAAGACTGAAAACCTAATAGCATCAATAACTTGTGTTATTAATAGTGTTCCAACCTAGTTATAATATACATATATTAGAAAAAAAAATTGAGAGAATAAAAAAGTTTATACTTAAGAAAAAGAAAAGAATGGAGAAGGTTATGCTATGCGAACTACCTTCAACAACCGAAAGTTATGCAGGAATTTTGGACAATGTAAACGAAGTCGGAAAGTGCTCATGGAATGAGAATATTACTAGAAATTAAACATCTCCAGTCAATATAAAGGATTTGTATATTGAAAATTTTAAATTTTAATCAATATTGATAACTAGGGTTATTAAGAAATTAACAATATTGAAAGTGCCAAAATTGAAGATCAAAACATTTATGCTATGTGTGGAGAGGAGATTATGAGAAGATATGTAGAAACTAAGCATGAGTTAATTATGAAAGCTTATGTAACTGTCACACAATATATAATTAGTGTGTACAGAATTTGAGTAATTCAGCTAAGTGTATGTGTGTTTATGTGTATGCGCATTTTTATTTTGGTAATATAAGTTGGATAATTATTAAAAGAAATTGCTCATTCACATGGAAGTTTTGAATTTTCTTACAATTTCAGTGATCTTGAAACTTAATTTTTTTATTATTATTATTATTTATGAGATCCACTTGGCCTGCACAAAATACCACTGAATTCCTACTGGGCCACATAAATGCGGCCGTACATATATAGAGCTCCTTTCTGGTCTCTCTGTTAAAATTTTCACCACTTTTTATTGAGATTTTATAATATTACTCTCTAAATCTCTAAAATTGCATGGTACTTCTCCACAATTTGTGCATGATAATTATTTTTTTAAAAAAAAATCATAAGTTGTGCATATCAGTATCTTATATCATCTTTGCTAGTATTACTTTATATAATATTATATAAATCATTCTTTAACAGAAGATTGTTCAGATACTTATATCTTTCAATGTTTCTAGATAAATAATAATATTGATATTTTTGAGAATATTAAAAGTGGTTAAAAAAAGAATGAAAGAGCAAAAAAATAATCTAAGGACTTGTTTGGTTCATCTATTTTGGGTATGGAATGAAAATCGGTTTGATCAAATCCAATTAATTTTGTTTGGTTCGCATGAATCGATTTGGGATTTCTATTTTGGACTGGAATGGGAATGACCCATTAGCCTTCAACTTGATTTCGATCTTCTAGCCCGGATTGAGATTTCATTCCGGAAGCCCACTAAGTTCTCGAAGTCCATGTGACCATCTCATCCTCCTTCTCTTCACCTCTTTCTCAACAAAAAAAAAAAAAATTATCCTCTCTCAAAATCCTATTCCTAACCCACATCAATAAAAATTTTTAAAAATAAATTTGATTTTTTTTTTGAAAAATTTATTAGAGAATAGTATTATATTTTTCATAAATTTTAAACAATATAAATTTATATTTGAGAGTAAAATTAGTATTATAGTATTCTATAATTTTTTTAGTTTATACGAACCAAACAATAAAATATAAATAACTCATTTCAATTTCTAATCCATAAATAAATCAAACGTCTTGAAAGAGTGGGCCATTCTAATTATCATTTCAGTTTATTTCCATTCTATTATTCATTTCAATTCCACCCTCAAATCAAACGAGCCCTAAATCTAAAGTAAGAGAAGATTTCAAAGAGTTTATAGATTTCGAATAAAGTAAGAAATTTAAAAGCAAAATAGGTTTAAGTCACGAAGATAGCCCGCGTGGAGAAACTTTATATGAAAAGACTAATGCGCACGAGATATAATAAATTGATAAATGAGAAGTAAATAATGATAAGTTTGAGAGACTTGTATGAAACGTTAATTGACTTACAAGGACTAACATGTAAAATTTCTCCACTTTTACTGTTCATAAATGCCAAAAGGCCAGGAATGCCTTCTTTTTTGGAGAGAAGGAGATATCAAATACGATTATATTATAATTTATTCTTTTATTAATTAATTAATTAATCCTCTGTTCTTCTTCCTCCTCTTTCCTGTTTTTTTCTTTTTTTTTTTTTGAATATTTCGGGTTTAAAAAGCCCCCCAACCATCCAATCCTTTCCTCCACCACAACAAGAGAGGTGAAGTGAAGGGAGAGAAACCCATTAGAGCTAGGATCAGAGTTGCTTTGAGATTCGGAAATACATCATACATATATTGATATATAGATATATATAGTCGATCTCCTCGGTACCGGTAGTCCAATAGGAACGTGGTATACAAACGGAAATGGAGAAGCAAGAGGAAGGGGCTCTCTATTCAACACCATCACCACCACCATCACCATCTTCTTCTCGGTTCAAAAGGGTTTGTGTTTTCTGCGGCAGCAGCCCCGGAAAGAAGGCTACTTACCAGCTTGCTGCTATTCAACTGGGCCATCTATTGGTCAGTTTCCCATTCCCCATTTCTTATCATCATCATCATCATCATCATCATCATCATCATCTTTGTTCTTCTCTTTTTTCTTCTTCTTCTTCTTCTTCTTCTTCTTCTTCTTCTCGCAATAGCTTCTTTCTGCAGCAGAATCAGACTATAGCAGAAACTCGAGATTTCTATCATTGCTAAACGGTCTACTTGCGGCCGCTTAACGCAGAAGTAGAAGTATCAAATTTGAACTTCTGATTTTACGTCCCAAAAAACCTCCTTTTTTACTGCTGCTGCTGAAAACAGAAGTAGAGGGTTTTGGTTGCAGGGTGCTGCTCTGTCTCATCATCATATAGAGGGAATTTGGGGAAAAACCCAGTTGCCCGAATTAGGAATAAGAGATGATAAATTACAAGTGTAGTTGATTCACAATTGGTCTCTTTCTCTCTTTCTCTCTCTCTCTCTCTCTCTCAGATTACGAGTGTTTACTTTGGCAGGTGGAGAGGAACATAGACTTGGTGTATGGAGGGGGCAGTGTTGGGCTCATGGGACTTGTCTCCCAAGCTGTCTACAATGGAGGTCGCCATGTCCTTGGGTCTCTCTCTCTCTCTATCGCTCTCTCTCTCTCTCTCTCTCTCTCTCTCTCTCTCTCTCTCATGTGACTTCACAATTTTCTTTTTTTGTTTTCTCTTTTGTTTTTATGTTTGAAGACAATATGATTTCAAAGAGTTGCAGACAAATTTCTCAGGCTCTTTTTTTTGTTATCTGGCTCATTTTGCAGGGTTATCCCCAGGACACTGATGCCCAGAGAGGTACGCCCTTTTATTTTTAATGCCTTTTAATTGTTTTTTCTGTATTTATTTTTCTTTATAATTATTTTTTAAAATTCTTTTTCTTTTTTTATAAAACCAAGAAAAAAAAAAAGAAGTTGAGCACGCCCAATTAATTATACATCTACCACTTCCTACTAATTAACAGGTTCTATTAGTGACAGCATCTGTTCAGTTTATTTTTATATATATAGTTGATAAAAATATTAACTGCACGACAATTATGCGTTATTTCAGATAACAGGAGAGACCGTTGGAGAGGTGAGAGCAGTCTCCGGCATGCACCAGCGAAAGGCTGAGATGGCTCGGCAAGCCGATGCCTTCATCGCACTACCCGGTAAGTCCTAAACAAGTAAAAGAAAAAAGCCATGAATACATGTAAGAATGGGTGTACATCCTACTCTTCATCCATTCAAAGATGAAGAATTATTCAATACTAGTCATATGATGTGGCTAGAAGCTAAAGTGAATCTCACCCGCAGATGGGATGGTTGTAAAGTCTACACCCACTTTTGGGTGTATATTTAGTATTGGAGCTAGGCTACTATACTATCTATAGTACCGAGCTCCGGTACTATAGTGTTTGTTTTCGATCTTAGGGCGTTCAAATCAACGATCCACACCGTTAAAACTGATCTAGGGTATTTAAAGTTTTTAGAAATAAAATTTTATATTTTTTCGACATAGTTTACCTTATGATCAAACTATTTCAAAATTGTCAATTTTCAATGGCTATTATGACGAGTTTGGAGTTTAACGGTGTAGAAAAATCTAAATTTCTTCAAATTTTGATAGAAAATACTTTAAACTATATAGATTAAGGTTAACATTCTTGATCTTGAATTTAAAAGTCCTATGCTCAAATTTTAAAGATTATTCAATTTCCACCGTCCATTTTGATATAATTTATTTACTAAGTAAACGATATCGAAAAAAACTAAAATTTTATTCCTAAGAAATTCATATACCTTAGATCATATTTAACGGTGTGGATTATTGATTTGAACGCCCTAAGATCGAAAATAAACACTATAGTACCGGAGCTCGGTACTATAGATAGTATAGTAGTCTAATTCTTTAGTATTGCTCATTCCTGTTTCTACAGTATAATAATTTATTCCAGCTTTTTATTATATATAGTTAAAAATTGTAGACTATTTAAACGGCAAACTCTTGCTTGCTACTTCTCAGGACACAAAAACTGTTACCAAAAGCGAGACAATCAAACACTAAGTAATTGAGAAGCTAGATTCTTGATTCAAAATTATTAAAGAAAAACAGGGTAATTAATTAGACTGAGATCCTCATGGCACGTCGCATGGGGCCGTAGATCGATTTATAGCTCATGCTCCTCACCTGACTCGTTTTTTTTTTTTTGGGTGGGGGACTTAGATTAGTTAGCGCACTAATAGTAATGCCTCCATGTGAACCAACAGGAGCGCATAAGGGTCAGAAAACCACACAATGGTGACCCACGTGCCCACTATTATTTTCTTAAGTCAAGTCTAATGATTTGATTGAATTTTATTGCTCTCACACCTTACACAAAACATATAAATATATATATATATATATATATATATATATATATATTTATTTATTTATTTATTTATTTATTTATATATATGCCCCTCTAAACTAGTGGATGATTATGTACTTTTCATATTATTCTAATCACAATGTGAGATTGGTTTCCAAAATACTATTTATACTTTCAAATACACTATTTATATATGTACGTTAAATCGTGTAAGACTCTAACTACCAATCTTTTCGTCCTTAATATTACTATAATACGGTAATATTTGATTGGCCTAGTTTTATTCTTTTTATTTGGATTCTAATTTATGATCCCTTTATTTTAAAAAAAATAATATTAATTAATGGGAAGAAACCAGATTCATTGATTAAAAAATAAGAGAGAGAGAGAATTTAATGTGTTCTTTATGTGATTTAGGTGGCTATGGAACCTTAGAGGAGCTTTTAGAAGTCATTACTTGGGCCCAGCTGGGAATCCATGACAAACCGGTAACTAAATTAAGCTTCTCTCCCTCAAATCTTGCTTTAGTATTATATTAGATATACATACATATACAATGATCACACAAGTTTTATATTTAAATGATCATTAAGCAAATGGTTAGCAAAATATAGCACATTATTATCTATATAATAATGTGTCGTCTATGGAACGTCTACATGTTCATGCATTAATGCATGTCCTTTTTTTGGGTAGGTGGGTTTGTTGAACGTTGATGGCTACTACAATTCTCTTCTGTCTTTCGTCGACAAGGCCGTCGACGAAGGGTTCATCACGCCCGCCGCGCGCCATATCGTAGTCTCCGCCCCGACCCCTCAAGAGTTGCTATCCAAACTCGAGGTATATATATATACACACACCAATGTGTAGGATTCAGAATTTAGGATTAATCAAAGTTTAGATCTCTAAACAAACGAAGATGTTTCAATCTTTTTGCAGGATTATGTTCCAATTCATGATGGGTCCGGGCTCAAGCTAAGTTGGGAGATGGAGCAAATTGGGCTCACACCCAAATCGGACATTTCACGTTGACCAATTCCACCTTAAAAATTATTAACTAAAAACACCAAAATATTATCCTTGCTTCGTTTAGCAGCTTCTTTTTCCTAATGTTTTTATATATATAATATAACTAGTGATGCTGTGGATAATGGGCTCCAACGACTTGTCCTGTTAACTTTTTTTTTTTTTCTTTTTTCTTTTTCTAAATGGGTGTTTTTGACTTTTGACTCAGATAAGGTGTCACATAGTTGTAAAGACTCATTTGTACATGCTCCTTTACGTGTAACAATTGTGCCCATTAGCTTTTTATTTTTTTATTTTTGCTTTTTTTTTCCCTCTCATTTAACATTGTCTCTTTCTAATTATGTGTCGGACTCTTGTGTGTTTTGTTGGGCTCTTTTTTGGAAAAAAAAAAGGTGATAATTAATGACAGATGTGATTTTAGGTGGGACCCGGTATCTTGGGAGTTGCCCAATGA
Source organism: Ananas comosus (assembly GCF_001540865.1). Lineage (NCBI taxonomy): Eukaryota > Viridiplantae > Streptophyta > Magnoliopsida > Poales > Bromeliaceae > Ananas > Ananas comosus. Next base: position 6,916,993 of record NC_033625.1, read on the forward strand.
GATGTCTCTGTCGAGGGAGGGCCCACAATGTTGGACACGTGGAAGATGGGGTTGGAAGTAGGCTCAGTGTCGTGTCAACGTGAAGGAATGTCCTCTTCATATTCGTATCAGTTATTATTTCATCTTAAAATTATTATTCAATCTGTTGTGTTAAAACTTAATAATATTTCATCTTAAAATTTATTGCCCAGAATTTTTTAAAATTCTATGTATTGGAGATAAACGTTTGGTACGAAGGTCAATGGACGTTTATTATTGTTATTTTTATTTTTTAGGGTTCTTTACAAAATATTATTTTTTTTTATATGCCAAAAATATTATAAAGATTTGATCTAATATAAGTTAGATGGTTCAATTAAAGCAGTTTTAAATTTCTTTAGAAACAATCACTAACAGCAATGCTTATTAAAAAATAATATACATTATTATTTATATCTGAAACAAGCGAAAAAAAATTTAAATTTGTTTTTGTTAACTTCTTTAAATTTAGATAATAATCTATGAATTAAACAAAGCTTAAGTTGGTAGTTACGTGGAGTTGATCCTAATATTTTAAATATTTTTGTATTTTACTGAGTAACAATTTGATATTTTGTTTTTTATTTAATTTTATACAAAATAATTTAAATGATAAAAAATAATGATAATAACAACATTGAGATGAGACGTGTCTGTTTGAGTACCATGGGAAGGGGACACGTGTCATCGTGGGAGTGAGGGGATTTCATGTTGGTGGGCGTTGGATTATGAGTGGCTCTGACGTGTTATGATGGAGAGGATAAGGCGACGTACGTGGAAATGTCAACAACTGATGTGTGCACACGTGCACGAATTTTGAGGTTGCTTTTTGGTGCCGATAGTTGTAGTTACCTAATAAAGAAGGCAAATGTTTGTTTTTTTTTAGATTTATTTTTCCCTTCATTAATAACCTCCAACTTCATCACCAGAATTTTCTTTTTCTTTTTTTTTTTTTTTCTAATAAGCTGGACTTGTTAAGCTGATATACAAAATTAGATTTGATGAACAAAAGCAATAAATAATACTCACGAAGAGGTGGATTAGGTTCGTTAATTAGGATGAATGTATCAATTCGACGGTTGCAATAAAAGCTTTCAGATAGCATATTCTTGTACAATCCCCATCTCTTGAGACGCAACAAGCCATAAGTATGACTGGTTCAGCTAATAACCCAGAGACTTATCTCCAACTTAATTACATTTATGTGACAATAAACTGTACATAGTCTTGAAAAGGAACACATGAACCGACATATGCATAGTATTTTTTTGACCTCGATCGTGATCTATCATGATGGCCCAAAAGATTACCAAATAAGAATAGGATAGAAAAAGGTGCGCTTAACTTAATTTAGTGATCTCCACATTAGGTGAGACATAACTCATAAGTCAAAGCAAAGCCCATGCATATATGCCATTGGCAGATATACACAGAAGCAATGATTTTGTTGGTAAGAAAATATCTTCAAGTTGGGGTATGTTTTTGAAATGTACATCCCATCACGAAGATAGTGAATGTGTGGTGGATGGTAGAGGGGGAGTGGAGACACTGAAAAGGACTCGTAAAAGGTCAACTTACTAATAATAACCCTTTTGCCACTTATTAGTGTATATCCAGTTATTATATAATTAATTTATAGTTTGATAAAATTCAATTTACATAATTATATTAGGCTAAATTACATAAAACTTTCCTGTCAAAACCCGATTTTTCACTTTTCCTCCATGTCATTTAAAAATCTACACTTTACTCTCTTGTAAAATAAAAAATATTCACTTTGCCCCTTGCCGTCAGTAATCCGTTAGGGTTCCGTTTATAAAATATTATTATATATTTTTTTATACCAAAAATGCCCTCAGCCTTCTCTCTTGTAAGCATGGTTAGGGGCAAAATTATGAGAGGCAAAATGGTCATTTTGTCATCACAATTCACACCGTACCTCCTGTGAACATTTTTCATTTTACAAAGAGGCAAAGTATAGGTTTTCAAATGATAGGAAAAACAATGAAAATTTGAGTTTTGACAGAAAGGTTTTCTGTAATTTAGTCATTATATTATGAAAATAGTATATTTACATTACTCCAATAATAATTTCTCACCATAGTAAAATAATTAAAGAGCTCCAAATTAAATTTTTTATTTTCTGGGACACTAGAAGAATGGAACTTTTGTATGTTCTAAATATTATTTGGGAAATTTCTTTTCCCCTTGCTAGCCCTTTCCCTTTTCTTAGGTTTTCTTTTGCATGTTTTGTCGAATGATTTTCTAAGATTGAACGAGTTTGTTTGGTTGGATTAGATGCTTGATCAGAAATATATATAAAGATATATTAAGTGCTGCATTTTGAACAGTAGAGTTGTGATTATGACTATGTAACACAACGAGAAAGGAGTTGTGGTCCTCCCTGCTATTAGAGCATGTAAACAATTTTCCACATTTATTTACTTTTCTGCAGTAGTAAAAAAAATAACATAAAACAGAAATAACATACCATTTTTAAGCCTTAGATGGAGATGCAAACATGCCCTGACCCAAACAAGAGCCAATTGCATGGCTGAAATTCAAGAGCCCAAAAAGTGCATTGGGCCGGTTAAACTCTATCATAATTTGGCTCACATATAAATTTAAGGCCCGGTTAATTAGAGAACCTATGTAGAGCCTGATGTAAAGTTATAGTTAGTTAATTCGCGTTTAATTCGCGAATTATTCGCGACTGTTTAGAATGCTGAATTAAACGCCCGCATCCGCATTTTTTGGAAAAATGTGTAAAAAAATGTGTTTTTTTCATCAATAAAAATTATCTGCGAATTATTCGCGAATCGCGAATGATTCGTCCAAAAAAATGGCGGTCGTGGACTCGCGGCTCACGTAGTCGCCGCCATCGTCGTTCTCCTCCTCCTCCGCCGCTTTCGTTACGGAAGATCCTCGTAAAATCTCTCTGAAAAATATAATTTTCGCTGAAATTTTTTTTCCCCAAAAATTTGTTGTCCCTAAAATTTTTTTTTGAAACAATTATTTTATAAATTTTTTTTAAAAAAAATCGAGTTTGGGACTTCGGAGCTTGTAATGGAAGGGTTTGGAGAAGAAGATGGAAAATCGGAGCGTTTGGGGAATAGGATGACGCGCGGTCCACGAGGCCACTTCGGCCTCGTGGATCGCATGAGAGGGAGGTCTACAGTGGACCTCCCTCTCATCAATACCAACTGTAATCGTGCATTCGGAGAAAAGGAATATAAAATGGTGTGCGGTCCACGAGGCCAAAGGGGCCTCGTGGACCGCATGAGAGGGAGGTCCACGGTGGACCTCCCTTTCATTAGCCATTAACTCATTTTATATATATATATATATATATATATATATATATAGTGAAGCTACAATACTATTAACAATANGTATAAACTCTAGTTCTATCAGGTATAAATTTACATTTTCGAAGGTTGAAAACGAAACTTCTTACTTTTGAGTTTATCATGGACCAGGGTTTCAATACAAAGTTTTTAATTCATCTTTGGGGTCACTCAGTTACCAGGTACTTTCTGGTGTTGTTTTAAAAGGAAAACGTTCTCAGCTCTTTCTAGTACTTTAACTAATCCATATTATGTTCTCAAGGACCAGGGTTTCAATTAATTCTAATAAATAAATCGTGATACAAACCCAGAAGAAACACGTATTGTCTCTTACCTGTGTAAGTTAATTCGTGAGTCGGTGAACACATATTTTGTTCATAGGTAATTTTCGAAGGTTGAAAAAGAAACTTCTTACTTTTTTTGAGTTTAGCATGGATGGACCCAAACATTTCTTGGTGGGCCAATGACTAGATAGCAACCTATCGCCTTCGCCCTCTCCTTCGCCTTCGCCTTCGCCTTCTCCGCTGCTCCTCCCAAAGCTAAAGACTTCTCACTTCTTGGGCTAGAAGCTAGAAGCTAAAGACTTCTCCTCCGGAAGGCTACCGCAAGCCGCTCGCCGGCCTTCCCTTCTCCCTCTGGCGGCGTCCCCAGCTACCGTCCCGGCGTGGCGGCGTCCTCACTCTTCAATCCCGTTTGGGAAAAAAACCCTCCCCACCCCCACCCTCGCACCCTCAGCAGCGGAGCACCCTCCCCCCGCTACCAAAACCCGGTGACGCTCCGGGTGTTCAGGCGAGTGTCAGCGTTCGTTCTCCCGGCAAAAAACCCGGCTTAATAAGCGCTTAAGGCAAAAGAAGCGCTTATTAATAAAAACGAGTTTTTTGGCGCTTAATAAGGCTTAAAAACCGTTTTTAAGCTTTTGCCCACAAATTAAGCCGTAAAGTTTTTAAGCGCTTATTAAGCACTTAATTGATTGATACCTACTTTGAACTGATTTTTCTCAAACTCGTCATCCGTCAGCGTCACGTTAAGTAAATGGGGGAAAATTTGAAATATTATTATATAATATTTTATTTATAAGAAAAATATAGTTTGTTTTTTTTTTACTTAATTAGCTTAATTTTGTAGCTTTTAATTCTTATATTCTTAACAAATATGAGTATTTATGCTAATAGCATAAATCTTGAGAGAAAAAAATTTAATTTAATCGCCGAATTTTTGATCCCGAATTTTTAATTGGTGAACGTATAATATCCGTATAAATCACGTATCTGAATAATTATCGAATCCGTTTTTTAACCGTATTTTTCAATGAATTTAAAAATTAAAAGACGAATTTTATCCGAATTATACCCGTACCGAATTTTTGCCGAATCCGAATTAACTAACTATTGTAAACTAGCTCAAATATTTTCTTTTGTGTGTGTGTGTGTGTGTTTTGGATAATAAAACCTAAACATTTTCTTGGATGGATGGCTATAATGACTTACATGAGAACTTGATAAATCTAAAAAGGTTGACTTGTGCATTAATTTCTCTTGCAACCGCAAGTTTTAAGTTTTTTCACAAAATATTGCTTGTGATCATTTCTCAAAAAAATATTGCTTGCGATCCCTCTTAGACATTGTACAATCTATAGGACAATTTAGGAGACCAAAGCAAGTAATTAAATAGTCCTTCTGCGTCAGTCTTTATATGAGAAGAAGATATAATAGAATATAATTACATTACAGTAGTAACAATATTTGTAAAGTGCTGAATAGGTTTTGGGCTTTGAAACAGGCGGGAAATTTGTTTGCTCGTTGTTATTATGTAAATTAATTACACGGCCCAAATGAGGGAGGGGCCTAACTCGGATCCTGATAATGTTGAGGCCCCCGAGGGTACAAATCTAATCTACGTGCACGGTGCACTGTGTTGGGAATCCGGTAATCGCCCCGGTATCGGTTTTTGTAAATCCGCAACTCGCTCCGATACAGACTGTTGTTGATCCAGTACCGATTGTTGGGATTCCGGAAGCGTCGAATCGAATTTTTACCATAAATCCGTCCCCTCAACAAAAGCTGATATAATCATAAAAAAGAAAAAAATCAAAACAAAAAATATACAGATAAAATAAGATTTATTAAATAAGATAAAATTACACTTGACTTCTTTTCTGTAATAGAGTAGTTACAACCCAAGCCCTTTTTTTGAATCCTTTCTATCCTTCTTTCGTCTTCTATAAACCCTCATTCTTTCATCTTCTATAAATACACAAAGAAGACAACTCACTCTTTTTCTTTCTCACATGCACCCGTGTACTAGGTGCATGTAACTATTACTTTCTCTCTCCTGGTACGGCTTCACCCAAGAAAGCACTTTCTCTTAGGGCGTATTTGGTTACTCGGCGAAGTGAAAAAAGTCACTTTTATAAAAGTGACTTTTATAGAAGTGTCTGTTCAATTCGATTGTTTGGTTGCTATAAAGTAAAAAATTAAAACTATAATTTTATATTTTTTTATTATTAAATTATATATAAATATGTAAAAATATAAACAAACGACTTGCAATTTAAATTAAAAATTTAAATTTAAATTAATATTTAGAATTCAAAGTTATATTTTAAATTTTAAATTTAAACTTAAATATGAGTTGAATTTATAATTAAAATTTAGGACATAAATTTAATTTATAATTTGAATTTAAAATTTAAGTTATAACTTATAAGTGAAATTAAATTTTAAAATAAAATTTCAACACAAAAATTAGAACATTTATTCAAATTTGAATTTATAATTTGAATCATATATTAATTTATTCTTTGATCTTAAATTCTGAATTCAAATATGAATTCACAATTTAAATTAATATTTAAATTAAAATTAAAATATGAGTTTAAATCACAATTCGAATCGAACATTTGAATTCATAATTTGAATTCAAATTTAGACTGAAACTCATTATTGAAGTTAAATGTAAATAACAAATTTAAATTTGAATTTGAATTTGAATTTTAACTTGATAATTTAAATTTTAAATTAAATTTCAGTCAATAATTTGAATTTATACTTAGAATAATTTAAATTCAAATTTCAAATTGAAGTTCTTAACTAAAAAAAATTTGATTAAAATTTAAAATTTAAAATTTAAATTTAAATTCTAGAATTCAACTTTAAATAAAAATAAAATTTAAAAATTTAAATTTAAATATAAAGTCATAGATTTGAATTTAAAATTTTATGTTGAATTTTAATTCACAAATAAAATTCAAAATGTGATCATAATTTTAATTCAAATTTAAAATAAAATTGAACTTTAAAAATAAATTTAAATATTAAAGTTAAGATCAAATATAACCTCTTAACTGCCAAGGAGAGAAAATAGTAGAAGATTCTTCTCTGTCCCCATATACTACCGATATTTTTTTGTTTCTCTCTCATGCAATTTCTCACAAAAAAATATTTTATATTTTAAAATATGATTACTATTAATTTTAATAATATTTCTTTTTAATTTTTTGGCTTCTGTAGTGATTCAGAGAAGAAATTCAGCTGCCCAGGAGAGAATATAGTAGAATCTTCTATATGTCACACACCTTTACCTCTCTCTCCTAGCACAGACAAATATGCAGGATATTCAGTGTCGTTATGATATGAGTTCAACAATTTAATATTAATATTTTAAAATTAAAATCTAAGTATATTAATAAAGGCATGTTTGGTTGGCAAAAAGTGAAGCACCAAAAGTAACCATCTTTAATCCTATCAATAGTAAACGAGCTATGTTGAAAAGTAACCATCTTTAATCCTATCAATAGTTGACATTTTGAAAAGTAACCATCTTTAATCCTATCAATAGTAAACGAGCTATGTTGCTACCGATTACAAATATTATTATATTACAAATATTTTATTAATTCAACTAGTATAATAATGTTTAACTTTTTTATAACTCAAGAGAGAAATTTTTAGTAAGTTTATTATATCTATCTAGTTACGTCGATTTTTTAGACTTTGAAAAGTCTATATGAAGTTTCTAGCTTTTAGAGGATACTTTTGAAATACTCATCACTCTCTCTCCCATTTTCTTTCCCATTACTCTGTCTCTCACGCCCCAAGCCGTTAGGCTTCTAATCGCTCCTCTCTCTATTCCTCCCTCACACATATAGGGTGTTCAATGTAATTATAATACAAGTTCAACAATTTAATATTAATATTTTAAAATTAAAATCTAAGTATATTGATAAGATTTTCACTATTATGAAGAATCTACATATAAAAAATTAATAAAATATCAAAATATATTATATAGCCATTAGATAATCTAAAAAAATAATAATGTATAAATAATAACTATCCAATCCAAAAAAAAGTTTGTATTTAATATTTTTAATTTTTTAAGATGTAAGCATTTTATCTACTGTAGAATATATCTACCAAAACAAATTACAAAAGCACGGTATATAAAATTTATAGTTTTACACGATGGACGGGTTATAATTTTTGCTATTCAATTTTACGTATAATATTTTGAATGCACTTTTATTAAAGGCATGTTTGGTTGGCAAAAAATGAAGCACCAAAAGTGACATTTTGAAAAGTAACCCGCTTTAATCCTATCAATAGTAAACGAGCTATGTAGCTACCGATTACAAATATTATTATATTACAAACATTATTATATTAATACTACAAACATAATTATATTACAAATATTTTATTAATTCAACTAGTGTAATAATGTTTAACTTTCTTATAACTCAAGAAAGAATTTTTTAGTGAATTTATTGTATTTATCCAGTTACGCCGATTTTTAAGGCTTTGAAAGAGTCTATATGAAGTTTCTAGCTTTTGTCTGCCACATCAGCTATGAAGTATTCATCAATAATTAAAATTCCTATTATCCTATTAGTTATAATATTTTTAAAATTTTAAATTATTTTTTTATTGTAATGTGATTTATGGCTGAAGTGAAATTTTTTTAATTTTTAATACCATATTTTTGACTCCACCAGATTAGAACAGGGCAGCTAGTCAATCTTTCAATCCAGTCAAGATCTTTCAGTCTAGCAAGTAGTTGATTGCTCCGCCACACGCAACAGACGAGGAGCATTCAAATATATGTACATAGAAATAGAGGCATTGTAGCAGCGTCGACGTATCCTTATATCCAAAAACGCGGGCAATGTGATATAAGAAGAGCTGCGAAGACTGCAGCATCAATTGATGGGTCTGAAGGCTTATCCCCCAAAGAAGCCGGATCATGTTGTTCTAGTTGTTGGATACGGTACCGACAAAGATGAGGGCGACTATTGGATAATCAAGAATTCATGGGGCACAAGCTGGGGGAGAATGGACACGCACGCATTCAGCGTGGCGTCCCATTCGCCGGAGTTCCATTTGGTCTTACTAAACTAGTAATATTTTCATATTTAAGGTATGTCTATTAATTTGTTGTTAAATTATTTTTGAGTTTTTAAAATTTTTTATATGCTATTTCATATCTAATATGGATTATATTTGTAGGAGGCCGAGTTGGGAGACAGCCTGCACTACGTCGACAGGAAGTTCAAAGAAGAGGAGGCGTGATTTTGATGATATGTGATTCGATGAGTACTTGCTTAGACTCTTATACTCAGATCCCATGACATACTTAGATTGTTTATTCCAGACATTGTATGGTTGCTTGTTATTCGGCTAAATTTTAAAGCATCCGAACTTTACTTTTTAATTGGTTTATTATTTTCTTTTTCCGTTTTCAAATTTTATTACTTCTGATTGGATTAGGAATCAGGTTACTGTTTCTGAGTTTCATTAGCCTTGGGGTGAAAACGCGACGTCCATTCATCACTGAATCCTGTTGAATTCTTGAAATTCTAAAAATGAAAACAAGAGTTTTCCAAGTTGCGGAATAAATGAGTAATATAGATAGAAAAAACAGCAAGTCAAGGCTACATTTCTTGTTTCTCTCTCACGCAGGCTTTCTACATTTTCTCATCCAAAAATATTTTATATTTTAAAATATAATTACTCTTTTTATTTTAGTTCTTAATTATTATTAATTTTAATCATTATTTTTTTGGTTTTTTTGGCGTTTGTAGTGAAGCACCAAAAGTGATATTTCGAAAAGTAAACCAGCTTGAATCCTATCAATAGTAAACGACCTATGTTGCTACCGATTACAAATATTATTATATTACAAACATTATTATATTAGTATTATAAATATTATCATATTACAAATATTGTTATATTAATATTACAAACATAATTATATTACAAATATTTTATTAATTCAACTAATGTAATAGTGTTTAACTTTCTTATAATTCAAAAAAGAAATTTTTAGTAAGTTTATTGTATTTATCTAGTTACGTCGATTTTTTAGGCTTTGAAAAAGTCTATATGAAGTTTTATTTTGTATTTTACATTTTTTTATTTTGTATTTTAAATTTACTCAGCGCATTGCTGGGCTTTCGCAGCTGTTGGTGCAATAGAAGGGATGCACCAGATAATAACAAGGCAGCTGGTCGATCTTTCAGTCCAGTCAAGATCTTTTAGTACAGCAAGTTGTTGACTGCTCCGCCACACGCGACAGACGAGGAGCATTCAAATATATATACATAGAAATGGAGGCATTGCAGCAGCGTCGACATATCCTTATGTCGGAAAACGCGGGCAATGTGATACAAGAAGAGCTGCGAGGACTGCAGCATCAATTGATGGGTACACAGTTTTACGGTTGAGTAAAGAGTCTATCCTTATGCGAAAGGTGGCAAAGGAACCTGTTTCCTGCAGCTTAGCATGTACACCAGAATTTCATGCATATGCTGGTGGTGTCCTTAAGGCTTATGCCCCAAAGAAGCCGGATCATGCTGTTCTGGTTGTTGGATACGATACCGACAAAGATGAGGGCGATTATTGGATAATCAAGAATTCATAGGGCACAGGCTGGGGGGGGGCGAGAATGGACATGCACGCATTCAACATGGCGTCCCATTCACCAGAGTTCCATTTGGTCTTACTAAACTAATAATATTTTCATTTACGGTATGTCTATTAATTTGTTGTTAAATTATTTTTGAGTTTTTAAAATTTTTTATATGCTATTTCATATCTAATATGGATTATATTTGTAGGAGGCCGAGTTGGGAGACGGTCTGCACTACGTCGACAGGGAGTCAAAGAAGAGGAGGCGTGATTTTGATGATATGTGATTCGATGAGTACTTGCTTAGACTCTTATACTCAGATCCATAACATACTTAGATTGTTTATTCCAGACATTTATTGGTTACTTATTATTTGGCTAAATTTTAAAGCATCCGAACTTTACTTTTTAATTAGTTTATTATTTTCTTTTTCCGCTTTCGAATTTTATTACTTCTGATTGGATTAGGAATCAGGTTACTTCTGATTGGATTAGGAATCAGGTTAGTGTTTCTGAGTTTCATTAGCCTTAGGATGAAAACGCGACGTCTATTCATCACTGAATCGAATAAATCAGTAATATAGATAGAAAAAACAGCAAGTCAAGGCTACATTTCCTGTTTCTCTCACGCAGGTTTTCTACATTTTCTCATCCAAAAATATTTTATATTTTAAAATATAATTACTCTTTTTATTTTAGTTCTTAATTATTATTAATTTTAATCATATATTTTTTTGGTTTTTTTGCGTCTGCACTGAAGCACCAAAAGTGAAATTTCGAAAAATAAACCAGCTTGATTCCTTGCTACCGATTACAAATATTATTATATTACAAACATTATTATATTAATATTACAACATAATTATATTACAAATATTTTATTAATTCAACTAGTGTAATAGTGTTTAATTTTCTTATAATTCAAGAAAGAAATTTTTAGTAAGTTTATTGTATTTATCTAGTTACATTGATTTTTTAGGCTTTGAAAAAGTCTATACGAAGTTTCTAGCTTTTGGAGGGACTCTCTCTACCATCTTCTTTCCCATTACTCTCCCTCACGCCGCAAGTCGTTACGATTCGCTCCCATCTGCCTCCCTTTCTCTCCCTTCCCATTCCTCTCCTCCTCACGCCCCAAGCCTTTCTCTCCCTCCTCCCCAACCCACCCGCAGTTCCCTTACCACCTCCGCCCCTTCTAGCTAGCTAGCTACGACCCCTCCTCCCACTCATGGCGCCTCCTCTGCTTCTCTCTCCCCATCACTACCACCGGTAGCGCCTCCCTCCTCGTCCACAACCCGCTCTTCGACTCCACCCGGCCCAACCCGCGCTCTCTCTTCCTACTCTCTCTCTCACTCACGCACCATTTCCTGCTCCTCCTCTCACGCAGTTTCTTTTCTGCATTTTTCTCATCAAATATTTTATATTTTAAAATATAATTATTTTTTTTAATTTTAATCATGTTTTTGTTTTTTTGGTTTTTAGTTTCTGCAGTGATTCCTCTCTTCAGCTTCCTCTCTCTCTCACGCACCATTTCCTGCTCCTTCTCTCATGTAAGTTTTCTTTTCTGCATTTCTTCTTCGGATATTTTATATTTTAAGATATACTTATTTTATTTTATGTTTTTTTTTGGGTTTTTTTAGCTTCTGCAGTGATTCCGACGAGCTGCGCAAGCAATAATATGGAACCTTCCGCAGTGATTCCGACGAGCTGCGCAGGCGATAATATGGAACCTTCCGTATGTGTTTACCTCTTTCTCCTGTATATATGTATATATTTGCTCATGACTATTGAAAAAGTACTTTAAAAAATATAATATGCTACAGTGAAAAAAAACTGTAGAGTATTTTATAAAAATTACGGTAAAATACTATTATAACTAATATATAATTATATAACTAAATATATAATAAATTGTCCAATTAATTACTTGTTATTAATATTTTCTTAATTTTTTATATTTCAAAATTTAAAATAATTGATTAATTAAATTAATAATTTTGTCAAAATTTTCAGAAATACTATAGAGGTTATTACTTTTTATTGTACTTTAGCAAACTTAATTGGATAATTTAAATTTGACATTCAATAAAATTATTATATTCATTTTTTATTTAATAACTACAATATTAAAGTAAAACTTTACAGGAAATATCAATTAAAAATAACTAAAGATAAATTTTTTTGCTCCCACAAATATAATGTAATATTTTTTTCCTACTAAAAAAGGCCTATCCACAACTATTTTAATAATTATCTCAAATCCATATAAATTTGTGAATCATATTTATCTACAAATTTAAAATTTTAAATTGTAAATTCATAAGTTATATTTTATTGAAAAATATCTCATATTTTAGATATTAGTAAATAAAATTGAGATAATTTTTATATATTCACCTTTAAAAAAAATAATTAAATATTATATATGCGGAAGATATTACGTGATTGATATTTTGTAGGTGGCGGATATTAAGTGTGAGAAAGAAAATATTTAAGAAACGGGTAAATTAGGAATATTATTTGTGACAAAATACGATATTAGTAGGCGGCGGTTATTAGGGGATAGGGTACGAATATAAAAAGTGAAATTTGATATGCACTATATGAGAGCAATTTAGGTATAAAATATGACAGTCATTAAATTAGATCCAATGACTAAGAATTAATATGTTTTATGATAATTTAAAAATAAAAATAAAAGTCTAAATTACGGAAAACTTTCCGTCAAAACCCGCTTTTCCATTTTCCCCCTGTCATTTAAAAATCTATACTTTGCCCCCTTATAAAATAAAAAATATTTACAGAGAGATACGATGTGACAAAATGACCATTTTGCCCTTCGCCATTTTTGTCTTCTTCCTCATCCTCCTCATCTGCGGCAGAGGAGGCCGACCTCGAGTGGGACGCAGGCGGCGAGGCCGTCATCGGATCGGCATTTTCGGAAAGAAAAAAATTTAAAACTCTCTCTTTTATAAGTAGTATAGATATATATTTATTATAATTTTAAATATATTTAATCTATAAATAATAATAATAATAATAATAATAATAATAATAATAATAATAATATATAGTATAATAATTGTTATATATTAATAATATATATAATAAAAAATATATTAAATATTTTTTTTTTTTCTTTCAACCAAACAACTCTTATCAAAAAAAAAAAAAAATTCTACAAACCAAACACTAAATAACGTAAAAAAAATTTTTCGCCGACAAAATTTTTGATACTACAGTTTTATATGAAATCAAACACACCGTAAAATTAAATATTTTTTATGCCGCAGTTTTACATGAAATCAAACACACCCAGCTTGATGGGTATTGGGCATTAAGCTTGGATTTGGACCGGGCCTTAATTTTTTAAAAAAAATTGAGTAAAAGTCCGACCCGAAGCCCAATATTTTCGTTTAGGCCGGGCTTGGACATAATATTATCCGACCCAAGCCCGGCCCGGTTTCACCCCTAGATACCAACCACCCAGTCTTTTTACCAAATTCTGAAAATGTTGAGGCCTGGAGGGTACAAATCTACGTGCACTGGACAGAGATAGCTTTATAGGAACACAATTGAACTTGCCTAAAATTTTAAAACATTTATTTAAGAAAAAAAAGCACTAAGATTATATACCATGTGTGCTCCTTACCACAAAAGCACGTGAACCTAATCTTTCTTATTTTCACTCACAGAGAAGAAGAAAAACGACAAAAAAAAAAACAAAAGAAAAGAAAAGAAAAGAAAAGCTGTGAGTCGTGAAGCAGCTCCACTGCATTCCACCCATCTGGATTCCGCCATGGCAACGGCGCCTTCGTCTCCACCCGTTGCTCATTAGTTTGGTTGATAGGTGGTGCTACTCCATTCACGTAAACACAAAAGCAGTGATAATGATTATAGCCTTTTATTGGAACCCGAATCTGATCTTAATCCAAATCCAAATATAATAGTAAATCCGAACCCGATAGTAAAAACCTCTTTTTATAAAAGTATAAAAGCCCTCTCACACCCTAGAAGCCGGTAATCGTTTGTTTACCTTCGCACCTTTGTGTATTTCATTCCACCAGCAGCGGATCTTCGCGTCCAAGGCATTCCGATCCGGCGAGAGGTCACAGAAGGTATTCGTTCTCTCGCATGCGAGATCTTCACATCGTTGTGTTGATTTGATTTTGTATTGATCTTTTAATTTTGCGTTTAGATGATCGCGATCGAGATTGAGCTTTCCAGTTCTTGGATCTATTCGTTTTCACGTAGTACGATCGAGTGGTTTCGTGATTCATTATACGTTTTCTTTTTCGTCTGTGGCACGATTTTGGGGGTTTCATCGGCGATGGCGATGGGTTTCCTCGAATCTGATCTACTCAGGGTTTTTCTCCGAATCAACGTAGAGAAATCTGATCTCTGTCCGACCGATTGGCTTCACTGTCCATCGGATTTAGGGTTTTGTCATATTTGGAGTTGATCGTCTACGATGAATTATTGATGAAGCGTGGATCAGTCGATGGAAACTTCTGTTTCCCCCCCTAGATCGTAACGAGTTCTGTACTCTCATATAAATTTATGGCATATTTTCTTCTGGTTCTACCGAGTGGCATTTGCACTCGATGATCTGTGTCTGATGTTTTCTTATGCAGGGCTTTTCTATTCTTCCTCTATGTCATGCGAGAGGTCTTTTTTTTTAAAAAAAAAAAAATTGGCTTGCTGATTTTTGACTTTGATGTTTTTATCTTTGATTGATTTTGTTGCCTAATTTGGTTTAGCATCGGTCGTTTGACGGTCCAATCTCTTTTTTTTTTTTTCTCTTTTTCTGTCTACTAGACCACCAGCGAAGACAAGGTTATTTGTCTGTCTCAGGGGCAATATGGCGACGACCACCGTGAAGAACAGCTCCAGCCGGCTGAGCGACGAGGCCATGCGCCGTATCCACCAAAATTGGATGAGGAGGTATGATCGCAAGTATGCCGACGAGGATGAAGAGGAGAAACGCTTCAAAATTTTCAAAGCGACATTTGAGGAGATTGAGGAATACAACACAGGGGAGGAGACTTGCCTGGTCTTACTAAGCCGCTATTCAGATCTCACTGATGAGGAGTTCTTCGCCTTGTCTCCAAATTTAGAGGACGATCCGCCGGAAGAGATGCAGGATGATATCACTATACGTGAGCTTAGGCGGGAGGAGCACTGTGATGCCTGTTGCAGGTATCTGTGTTGCAAGTAGTAGATGGATCTCTAGAGAAAAATGGTGCCTCTAGAGAAAAGGGGGCAGTGTTATATTCCTAGTGGGTAGTTTGGTATTGTCTGGAAAGTTTAGAGAACTACTTGTTATGCTACTTCTTTGTATCTTTACTTTCTCCGTTTTTAGGAAGGGTCTCTGTTGGGTCTCTTTTATTTTTTTTTTCTTCAATAGTAAAGGAACTTCTATTCAGCGTCCTGTCTTGTTAATTTAGTTTCCATGGACTAATAGTGTCATTGTTCTTGTGCTTAAGCACTGCCTAAACATATTACCTATCAATGGTATAACTGGTTTTGTAGTTATATATGATTATCTCTTATTCTATTATATCAACAATATGAATCTTGTAGTGATGCTGATGGAAGAGGAGCAGAATGACGTATCTTAATGATATATTAAGAGGTATGGAAGTGGATGGAGAGTTTTTTAGATAAGCGAAGTCCAACTCAGGTATGGTTGCCAGCTACTTTGCTTCACATACACATGCAATTGAAGTAAATTTGCTTTGAGTTATTTAAGTTGTTCTGACAGGACTTGTATTGGATCTTGTTTGCTGGAAGTGTCAAAATTCTACTAAATGTTTTGTTTCAAAATGTCCTGTCTTGATACATATTGGACCGAGGTGGAGAGTTTGTATCAAAATGCTCCAGTCAGTTTCAATTTTGTAGCATGTATCTCACATTCTCACTTTTGCAGTTGAATGCTGCTGCTATTGTGGACTCTGGATTGCCTACATATCTTAATTGTATAATATGCCTGCCTAATTTAGAATGTGTATTCAGCATTTAGCTCTTGGTATTGTTTGCCCACCTTACAAATTGTTTCTTTTATTTTATGGAGACAATTTTTGGCAATGTGAAGCTTTAATATGATGCTTATGTAATATTTTAGGTTCACTTTTTTGGTATAGGTTTTTTGGTATAGGAGATCATGTTTTTAGACAGATCCGAGTGAGATTTCTAAGCCTGCACTTTTGTCTACACACAGGATTCTTGACCACTGCTCATCGTGAAATCATTTAAACTCTAATTAAACATTGGTATTCAAAAGAATTCTATTGATTGCCCACCTATATTGCTGTATTCTGTTTACTTAGCGATCATTTATGACCTTCGTGAATAATTTCGTGCTATGGATGATTAAATGGATTGATTCCGGGCCTTGTGAATGAATTCTAGTTTTGTTAGCTAGATCAGATACGATAATTTCTTGACTACAAATGTTTGGAGTTTCTTACTTTGATCATCATTTCAAAGACGGTTGTTTGTTGTTTCACCTATCTGACTTAAGGTTTCGACCTTATCTTTCTGCCCTGACTGAATGTGTGGGCCAATTCAGTTCATTACGCGAGCTTCACATTTTTGACTGTGTTAAAGTTATTGTTTCTTGTTATCTCGTTATGTATTATTAATTGCATGTTCATTTTTCAAATTCCGGTGTGCTTGATTCGCTCTTTTGACTTGCCATAAAAAAATAATAATAATAAAATTTTCATGCTTGTATGGGAACTGGAATTAACAATAGTTTTTCTTTTTTCCTTGATCTCACAGCTGATGGATATGTTACTTAGTTTGCTGATGAAGTCGATGATTGGTGTTTATTATTCCATGTGGTTTGATGTGGTTAATAAAGAGTTGCCAGGAGTCACTATTTATGAGGATGTTAGATTTGTTTCCTGTAAGTTCCTATTCTTATATAATATAATATAAAGTATGAATGATTCGATTGTGGCATGAAAAGGTTGACATGCCCAGAGAAGGACAGATGAATCTTGAGTTAGAAGGATTGTAACCAGAATTGCTAATAATAGATAGGTCAAATAGTAACTATAAAAAATTAATAATATATATGACATGTATATGATAAATATCTAAGATGTGAGTAAACTATATATTTTTTTATAATTTTTTAAGTCGGCAAAAAAAAAAATCTTTTTCAAATTTCAAGGATTTACTCTTTTGACAGGTGAAAAAGTAAACTTTATACTCGCCCTTAATCGTTGGAATCACATGACTACAAGAGTCCACGTGAAAATTAATGCGAGGTCATGTGACACCCACCAAAACCCAAAAATTGGGTCTATCAAACAAGTCTCTGCGATGTTTCCACCAAATACAAATCACAAATTCATTTTACTACTATTTATACATGTGTCCTCGCACAAATTTTAAATTAAATAATGATGTTTTAATATAGTGTTTAAAATCCTAAATATTAAATTATAACTAAATAGTGTTCAAAAGAGCCCTTGTTGTTGTGTGGTGACTTCTAACGGAAACAATTAATTTTGGCCGGTGAGAATGCATGGTGTGCCCCTCAACTATACTCGGTTCTGAAATAGACTCTTCTCCTTTAACTTTTGATTTTTTGATTTTTTTTTTGGAAAAACTTTAAAAACCCTCGTTGTGGTTTCACACTTTTTCATTTTAGTACCCTGTGGTTTTAAGTGTATCAAGTTAGTACCCTGTGGTTTCTCACTTTATCACTTTAGTACCCTGTGGTTTAAAGTGTATCAAGTTTGTACTCTGTGGTTTTATTTTTGTTTCAAATTAGTACTCTGTGGTTTTATTTTTGTATCAAGTTAGTACCCTGTGATTTTTAAACCACATGGTACTAAAGTGATAATGTGCGAAATCACAGGGTACTAAAGTGATAAAGTGCAAAACCACAGGATACTAACTTGACACACTTTAAACCACGGGGTACTAAATTGATAAAGTGAAAACCACATGGTATTAACTTGATTTATTTTAAACCACATGGTACTAAAGTGAAAAAAAATAAAACCATAAGTGGGGTATTTGAAGTTTTTTCTTTTTTTTTAAATTTTCTTTGCAACCGAATGATTTTAGTCGATGGAATTGAGAGTTTTATGGAAGTTGTTGATGGTTTTATCAAAGTTAGCACTTCAATCTTTTTTTGCCGTGCCCTATAAATAGGAGTTGATTAAAAAGTTTTCTATATTTTGGCTGTGGAGATTCTTCTAGTTTTATTAAAAATTTACACTTAGAAAGTATGGTTAACTTGTAATTCAGATAAGATAAACTAAAAAGATATGTTACGGCTGGGAACTTAGATAGTAACGATTTAAAAAATTCTTTATTTTTTTTGGAAATAAGTTCTCTTATCTTATTTATTCGAATAAAATTGTGTAAATGTCAAACGAGACCGAATAGTGGTTATAGCGCTCATTTAGCACCCAGATCATATAGCAACCTAGATGTTTCACAAGTTGCAAGAGATACATAAGGGACACAAGTAATTCTACCCGATCCAAAATGTTGGAATTAAATGACATTAGATTCAGAATCCCATGGCATCCAAGCTGTTCCAGTTACTTTTTAATCTTACTTTATTGAATTCACTTTGAAATATTAATTGATGAATGTGAGAGCTTAATTTTGCTACGGAGAGACTCTGCGTGTGAGGAAGAGAAAACTCTACTATATATCAACCAATATTACCTCCTAGTTCACCAGATTTTTTTATATTTTTTTTCTAATAAGCTGGACTTATCAACCTGTTATACAGAATTAGATTTGATGAATGTATCATTCCAACTGTTGCAATAAAAGCTTTCCGGTAATATATTCTTGTACAATCTCCATCTCTTGGGGCGCAACAAGTTTTTAATATGACAGGTTTAGTTAATAACTCAGGTTAATAACTTAGGCCTTACCTCTCTAAGCAACTTAATTACATTTGTGTAATAATAAACTGTACATAGTCTTGAAAAGCAACGCATGAACCTATATATATGCATGCACAGTAGTTTTTTGACCTTAAGGGCGAATTTGGTTCGCACTATGGAAAATTAATAAAAGTAAAAAGATATCCAAGAATCTTATTCATATTCATCCTAGTACTAAGAATATAGTATTTCGGTGTTTTGTTCGTACGGTCTATTATTTAATCATATTTTTTAAGATTGCAAAAAATATATAATTAATTAATTAATTTTTTAATTNTCTATTTCTCTTCCTATTTCTTTAATTATGCTCTCTCTTTCTAACATATATTCTCTCTCTTTGTTTTCTAAAAAGATGTTTAAATTTTTTATAGTATTTCGGTGTTTTGTTCGTACGGTCTATTATTTAATCATATTTTTTAAGATTGCAAAAAATATATAATTAATTAATTAATTTTTTAATTAATTAAATAATACTATAAAAATAATACTATAAAAAATTTAAACATCTTTTTAGAAAACAAAGAGAGAGAATATATGTTAGAAAGAGAGAGCATAATTAAAGAAATAGGAAGAGAAATAGAGTTAAGATTAGAGAGAATGAGAGGGTTGAGATTTTAGAAAAAGACGGAGAGAAATAACTTAATTTAGAGAGAGAAAAAGAGTTGAAGTTTAGAGAGAAAATGATAAGTTTTGAGAGAGAGAGATATGAGGTTAGAGTGTAAAGAAAAATAATACCAACTAACCGCCGGATGGGAAGAAAGACAGAAATTTGATATATTACAATTATCCTAATCTATTAATAAAATGATATCCACTCTTCCTCAAAGGAATGAGATTAGTATTTTGGGATGCATCTTATTTCCAAGTAAATTTAGTATTGTTAACTAGATTACTTAGTGCGTTTAGTTAAATATCGTCATATTTTTTTATTCCTATTAAATTATAAAAAATATTAAAAAAATATCGCGAATCAAACGCACCCTAAGACCAATCATGATCTATGATGATGGCCCAAAAGATTACCAAATAAGAATGGGATGGGAAAAGGTGTGGTTCAACTTTAGTGATCTGCAGATTCTGCACATCAGGTGAGGCGCAAGTCAAAACAAAGTCCATGCATGCCGGTTGGCCGATATACACAGAAGCAATGATTTTGTTGGTAAAAAAATATCTTCAAGTTGGGGTATGTTTTGAAATGTATATTCCATCACGAAGATAGTGAATGTGTGGTGGATGGCAGAGAGGGAGTAGAGACACTTAAAGGGACTTGTAAGAGGTCAACTTACTAATAATACCCCTTTTGTCACTTACTAGTATCCTTTTATATAATTAATTTATAGTTTGATAAAATTCAATTTACATAATTATATTATAAACATACTATATTTACATTACTCAAATAATAATTTCTCACCATAGTAAAATAAAGAGCTCCACATTAATTTTTTTTTTTTTTTTTTTTTATCTGGGACACCAGAAGAATGAAATTTTTGTATCTGCTAAATATTATTTGGAAAATTTCTTTCCCCTTCCCAACCTTTTCCCTTTTCTTAGTTTTTCTTTTGCATGTTTTGTCGAATTATGTACTAAGATTGGACGAGTTAGTTTGGCTAATGGATTAGATGCTTGATCAAAAATATATATAAAGATAAGATATATTAAGTGCTGCATTTTGAACCGTAGAGTTGTGACTACGACTATGCAAAACAAAGAGGAAGGAGTTGTAGTCCTCCCTGCCATTAGAGCATGTAAACTATTTTCCACATATTTACTTTTGTGCAATAGAAAAATAAAATATAATAAAACGGAAATAACATACCATTTTTATGCTTTGGATGGAGATACAAACATGCCCAGAACCAACACGACCCAATTGTGGCTAAAATTCAAAAGCCCAATAGGTACATTGGGCCGGTTAATCTTTGTCATAATTTGGCTCATATTATCGATTTAAGGCCCAGTTAATTAGGGACCCTAGGTAGAACTAGAACACTAGAACCTGATCTAAACTAGTTCAAATATCTTCTATAACCTACATTAAACCTCAATTTCTTATCCAACATGACGCTACCTCCTTTATTGGTTCTTTTTCTTCCAATGGTGATTTTTCTAGCACTCACCTCAAGATTAAATTAATTAATTCATGTCTAATATTTAATTACATACACTATATTCCACTAATGAGTGATCTTTATAATTCCAGTCCACTCCCCTCCTCCATTAATCCCGCTTCTCATTAATGAGTGGGCTTTGTAACTCCTCCATTAATGAATGGGCTTTGTAACACCAATCAACTCCCCTCCTCCATTCATTAATCCCCCGTCCTCTCTCTTTTGCATGGTCTGTTATTTTTCATGTAACATTATCATCTAATCTCTCACTACCACGTTCATCTCTCTCTCTCATTGCATTAATGAAAATAATGAGGACGATGAAGAAGAAAAAGAAAAAGAAGAAGAAGAAAAGTATGCAAAGAACGTTGCCTCCTTCGAGAAGCATCGCCTTGCGAAGTCGAGCTGCAGACTATATAAGTGTCTGCTAGGCTATTCGCGCCGGGGCCCCTACTAGCCGTGAACCATCGCCCTCTCGGCTGCCTCCTCGCGAGGCTCGCGTGCGCCCACAATTGGGCCGAGGTGAGCGGCGTCCTGAGCCTCCTCTTCGAAAGCGTTTCTCGATAATCGCATGAACTTCTTAGTAAATTCAAATTGTTTGAAAATTAGAGTTTCTGTGGTTGATGTGATAGCAAAGCTATGCCAATTTAGATATCGCAGTTTGGTGATGCAGATGAAGTGTTTGTTCATAGGTCGCAATGGAAATTCAAAAGCGACTCAGCACGGGAAGTAACTAGCAGTTGAAAATTAAGAAGATGTATTAGGTTTGAATGAGCAAACTCGCGTGGATGAAGAAGTGCTCCAAAAAATTATTAGTATTTTTTAATTTATGTTTTTGTGTTATATTCATTCCATAACCACTTTTTTGAGTAGGCACTGTTGTAGGTAAAATCCCTTTCGTAAACTAAAAGGTATGATGTGGAGATTGGAGCGTGAGATCTCACCTAAATTTTCTCGAGTCAGATACGTTAACTTATTATATATGTGTTTCATATTCTCAATCTGTTTTAATACTTTGACAAAGATGCTTGATTCAACTAAAGCTAATTCTTTTTTATCTTTTACAATGGATTGTTCAAAAGGCACATAATATGATAAAATCGTATGTTTTTTTACTATATCTCGATAATTTTTAAAAAATTATATAAGCTTCTAGCTGTAATTTTATTTTTTAAAAAATAAAATATAGTCATGCAAATTGGTTGTGCTTATCATGATATAACTTTTTATACATCAATTAGTTGTAAATATAAATTTTATTAAAATTTTTAAATTTTATTTTAATTATCTATTCGCTGCATCGTGTGGATTTCTACATTAGTTATTATTCTTAGTGTGTGTGTGATTAATCAAACCTAACCATTTTCTTAGATGGATGGCCATACTGACTTAACAAGGACTTGATAAATCTAAAAAGGCTGACATGTGCATTAATTTCTTTAACGACTGTAGGTATCGAGTTTTTTAATAAAATATTGCTTGAGATCCTCCTAGACATTATTGTACAATCTATAAGACAATTTACAAGACATAAGTAAATAGTCTTCCTGCGTCGGTCTCTATACTATATGAGAAGAAGAATATTGTGATACTAGATACGGACCCGCGCGATGCGACGGAAAAAAAATACAACAGTAAATTATTATAATTATTAATATTATTTTTTTTTCTACTATGCATTAATATTTTTAAATATTAATGTTTTGAACCTATAAGGGTTTCATGTGACGGCAAGATAATACAATAGTAAATTATTATAGTTATTAATATCACTTTAACTTAAAATTTATCCTAAATGATATTATATATATATTATTATATATTAAAAAAATTAAATTTAACATTCAAAAGAAAATCTAAATTAAAAAACTAAAAATTCCGAGAGAGAGAGAGAGATATATATATATATATATATATATATATATATATATATATATATATATATAATAATAGTAGCAAGGGTCCTGCTGGGGTACGAAAAAAGATCATGGATAACACAATTATTTTGTATCTATCGAAGGTTTTCATATATTGATAATAAATATATATAATATATATATATATATATATATATGTAGAGTCTGGCTGTGGGTACTATCGATAACACCAATGATTGATGCTATCGAATTTTTTACCGTTAGATTTAACCCTTGATTATTTTTATCCGTTAGTGTATACACTATTCAACCAACACACTCACTCAATCCTAAGGGCCCACATCATTCTAAACACCACCCATTTCCATCAAGGATTAAAAAATCAATAGCACCAATAGTTTGATGCTATTGATAGTATTCCAGCCTAGTTATATATATAATATATATATATATATATATATATATATATGAGTCCGGCTACTATGCTATTAATAGCACGAAGCATTTTGTGCTACCAAGTTTTCCACCGTTAGATCTATCCTTTTGATCATTTTCATCCGTTAAATCATACTATTCAACCAACCACCCACTCAACCCTAGGGGGCCCACGTCATCCTAACCACACATCTCTTAATCCAATGGCCAAAAATTTAATAGCACCAATAACTTGGTGCTATTAATAGCATAGTAGCCTAGTTATATATATATATATATAGTTGAGCTAGAATACTATCGGTAGTAAACGAGCCGTTTTACTACCGATTTGTTTTCGATGATAGAACTTCCAAATTGACGATCGGCTCCGTTGAACATAATCTATACCACTTGAAGTCATTAAAAATCAAATTTCATATCTTTTCGACATCATTTGCCTAATGATCAAAGGGTTGCAAAATTTGTAATTTTAATGGTCGATAAGAGACAAACTCTCGTTTAACGGTGTAAAGATATCCAAATCAATTGAATTTTTGTTAGAAAATTTTTTAAACTATTTAAAACAAGATCTATACTCTTGATCTTGATTACAAGACTGCTATCATCATTTTTTAAAGAGTATTTATTTTCAGCCATTCATTTTTCTGTTCACTTGATGAATAAAAGAATAATATCGAAAGTGCGTGAAATTTGATTTCTATGTAGTTTAAATAGTTTAGATCATATTTAACGGAGCCGATCGTCAATTTGGAAGCTTTATCATCGAAAACAAATCGGTAGTAAAACGGCGCGTTTACTACCGATAGTATTCTAGCTCAACTCTATATATATATATACATATATATATATAAAATATATATAATATATTATATATATATATATTATATATATATTCGTAGCAACACAGGAAGGAAAGGAGGGAGGGTCCACTACGCCCTCTCTCTCAGGCTCCCGTCAGCCGGTCCACCATGGGTGCCGGCTTGTGGCTGCGGTGAGGATTGCGGAGAGTGTAGCCATTAGTGTTTCACAAATAAAAATTAAATTCAATTAAAATTTATTTTAAAATTTGAATTCAAATACATTCAAAATTCTAATTATAATTAGTTCAAAATTATAATTTTTAAATAATTCAGGATTTAAATTAAATTTTTTAATTTTTATATCTGTGAGACTAAATAAAAAACTTGCAAATTTTAGGTGCAAAAATTGGCGTGCCCATGCCCTTACCAGCCGCATCCGCCCACCCACCCGCGCCACTCACGCGGTGCCCGCACGCCGGGGGCCTCGCCGCCCGCCCCACTCGCACCGATCGCAGAGAGACCTGACGTACCCGCTTACAATACCGATAAAATTTTCAATTTAAATTTAATTTTTTTTGTATACAGCCCACAACACTCGGGCTCACATCCACACCGACTCGCGCCCACGCCCACTCCTGCGCGGCCGCGTAAAATATAGTAGAATTAAGTACCTAGCATAATATTAACAATGAAAGTTATATAAGCCATTAAGAACTAAATATGAACCATATCTACTAATTACACCACTACAAATAAAAAGATAGAAAAGGGCAAAAAAAAAAAAAAAAAAAAAAAAAAAGAGAGAGGAGAGAGAGAGGATGGGTGCCACAGAAAAAAAAAAAAAAGTAAAAAAAAAAAAAAACCGCTCCACGTGGGCTCTCCGCGCCGGCTCGCGTCCGTGCTGGCTCGCGCCCGCGCCTGCCTGCGCCCGCTTGCGCCTGCGCCCACGCCCACGCCCGCGCCCACCCACGCGTAGACTAATTTGCTGAAAGTGCATAATAAAGAACCCTAGGCAGGAGACTTAGGAAAAAAAAAATAGAAGACCAAGAAGAACCATAGACAAAAGTTAGATATTGTTTTTTGTAATATAGAGCAATTTTAAAACTGAACATCATTATACAAATACTAAAAAATAGTATTTAATATGACCTTTTTTTGCTGCTTTTCATTTTATAGGAAATTCAACAGCAAAATTATAAGGAATAAATCTAAAAAAAGCCTTCTTCCTAAGATAGATATCATTTTTTTTTTTGGTTGGCCACAACATATCGAAAAGTGCGGGACAAAATCTTACCTAAAATCTATTTTATGTGTTCGAATAACGATATCAATGCATAAATTTGTTCTTTATTAGGAAAAATAATATCTAACTTAGATAGTCTTTGACAGTATTAAAGAGAAATCATACATATTTTTAGACAAAACTTTTAATGTATTCTATCATAACATAAATGGGATACATATGTATGAAAAGCATATATGTTGGGCATAACGCAAACAATAACAAAGAAAGAAACCAAATTACTTAGTAGAAACACTACATTGCCAATTTTTTTAAAAAATTTATATTACGATATTTTTAAGATCGAACTCTCACCCGGGATAAATTAAAAAAAGATTAATAATATCTTATAATCCGATTCACATTTCTGGTCTTTTACATATAGAATTTGTACATATCTAACATTTTTCTCTAGAAGGGTAAAAATTACATATAGGATTTTTACATATCTAAAATTTCAAGAAGATTACTAACCTTTTGTAATAATTGTTTTTTTTTAAATACATTATTATTGCTGTCAGATGATGCTCCGATGTAAAATAGAATCTAGAGAGAACTAATGTATATTTTACTCTAAGAAGGCTAAAAATTACAAATAGATACAACACTTCCTTATCAATAGCATCAAATATTTCGCACTATCACTTTTTTCATTTATTTCCACCCTCAGATAATGTTATTCAAGCAATCACCTACTAAGTTCTAGGTGTCCACCATCATTCCAACCACACATTTTTTCGTACAAAGGGAAAAAATTTAGTGCCTAGTCGACGACGTTGTTCCTCTGATAAAAAGTCCAAATCTTGTTACCTTTTAATCTGAAAGGCCCTTTTTTAGACAAATATGATTCTACCATATACTCCATCACAATAGAGAAATACGCACATAAATTACACTATTTATGCTCTCAAAAAAAATAGCAAAAAGAGTTCACATACCTTCTAAAACAGATGCAGCACAAATCCTTAAAGGTTCTAAAGGTTGAGCTGGAAAATAAAAAATATATAGATATAATTAAAAAAAGGCCCCTCTGCAAGCACAGAAATTAAACTATTTATGCTCTTAAAAAATAAATAGCAAGAAGAGTTCACATACCTTCTAAAACAGATGCAGCACAAACCCTTCAAAGTTCTAAAGATTGAGCTGAAAAATTAAAAAAAAATATATAGATATAATTAAAAAAAGGCCCCTCTGCAAATTAAATAGTCAATAACGGTATTGATTTGTAAGATAACTAATTGTACCCACCAAAGGTGAAATCCAATGTTTTCAATAGAAAAAATACCTGACGTTTGTTTGTAAACAACTCAAGTCTTGTTGATATCAGAAGCTTAAGTATCGGGGGAACGACAGCTGAGCTACAAATATCAAAGCTAAATAAATTAATAATTGGGTCAGATTTTAATTTTGATAAATAAAAGGGCCATATATGAAGAATTGAACATAAACAGGAAATCATATAAATTTTTTTTAGAAAAATAAAGAGGAGAATTGCACGTACATTAAAAAACAGGCGCAGCATTAACCCTCTAAGCCACCAAAGTCTTAGCTAGAAAACAAAAATATATATATAATTTAGAAAAACTTCACATCAATGTACCATCTAATTCTCCTATCGTTGAGTAACAACATCTAACAAAACTCTCGGCAGAAGTACTGAGCTCTGCCTTGATTCTCTATCAAGTTTTAAACTGCTGCAATTTTCATGCCACAAAAGCAAAAATTCACCACAGCAAATAACTAAAAATAGAATAAAAAAGAAATATTGGACTCAGATTAAATCTTCTACCAAGCTTCAGATTAAACGCCTACCAAGCTTGAAACCGCTCCAATTTCGAAACCACAAAAAACACACAAAAGACAAAATAGTTAGTAAACTTAATTGTTTCAAACCTTCGTCATACCATAAAACAAATGGTCAGCGGCGGCATCTTATCGCAACAAAAATTAGGCCACCCCAAACAAACAAATAAAACAGGAAAAAAGCATTTGATCAAAAACAGCAAATAACTAAAAAGGCAATAAGAAAAAAATTGGGGGCTCAGATTTAATCATATACCAAGTTTGAAGCTGCTCCAATTTCGGCATCGCAAAGAATACAGGAAAAACAAAATAGCTAGTACCGCAAATGCCAAAACAAATGATCAATGGAAGCATCCTATGACAACGGGGAAAAAATCATCATACTCCAAACAAACAAATAAAACATCAAAAAAATCATTTAATTTAAAGCAAAAAAATAATTACGCTCTAAATTATTACTGCAAACAACCAATCAAAAAGGGCAAATAACTAAAAAGACAATAAGCAAAAATATACTCGGCGCAGATTTAATCACCTACAAAGCTTCAAATAGCTCCAATTTGGGCATCACAAAGAATACAGCAAAAACAAAATCGCCAATAACCGCAAATGTTTCAAACCTTCGCCATAAATAAATTGTACCAGCCGGTTGGCCATCAACGGGAGTTTCCTACTGCAGAAGTAGCAGAATCATCACAGCCCAAACAAAGAAAGAAAACATGAAAAAAAGTATCTATAGCAAGCTTTGAACGATGAATCCTGAACAGATTTCGAGGCATTTCCGCATTCGAAAGGGAGTTGTTTACCTACTCCCTTCATTTGTCTGATCACCAAAACCTCTCATTGCCATAAACTCAAAAGCAAGAGAAGCAAAAACTATGGCAATGCCAACATAATAACCAAAACCAGTCATAGTAAATCGAATTCAGCATTAATTGCATTGGAGGAAAGGCACAAGAAATAAGAATAAGAGGTAGAAGCAGCCGCACCAGTTGTTTGGAGAAACCTGTAAGGTAATAAAGACAAAATGAACCCAAGAAACACACTATGTACCTTATGAATTGTGAACCCGGAGCAGATTTGCAAAACTCTCTGATTTGCAAAACTCTTTGCATTTCTACACCAAATAGGTAGGTAACATAAATCACATCAAACAGTTCTTGCATGCAGGAAACCATCGAACCTTTCTACAAATTAAAAAACGGTAACTTGATAATGCCTATCAAAAATTACCCAGCAGTAGTATTTTGCGCAAATAATAGAACAAACCCAAATGAAAAAAGCCTGATCCTAAAAAAAAAACCACCATTCTGTAATCACAAGCAGGGGAAATAGAATTAATCCCAAAAAAGTTTCAAATCAGACCCTCACTTCTAGAAAAAGAAAGCAGCAACAAATTCCTCGCATGCTGCAAGCAATTTGTTGCATCCTGGTACTAGACAGATACAGTAAAAGCACGATTCGCTGCTCAATTCACTGAAGGCATTATTAATCAGCAATTCCGACCTATCTTAATCTAGCATAGCTTTACAACAGCAAAGCAAAATTCAGAAATGAAAAAGTTTAATAAAGTAAACGATAAGAACCATAGACAAAAGATAAAAGTAAATCACTAAGCTGGGTCTATTAAGTATAGAAATGCATTCAATCCACCTGAATAGAGCCAAACATATATATTGCAACAAAATAATAAAGAGAATATGCCCGAAATTAGAAGAAGTTATCAAAAAAAGGAGGAAATAATCCGCCGAAGAATTCATTGTACACATTGGCTGCCAAACGGCAGTCCAATTTGCAAACAAATCGTAAGTCATAAGTCACGATTGGATCTACATTCGAAAATGGGAGAGAGAGTTTTTTTGTGATCTAGGTACACAGTCTGATGTTCATCATTTGATTTAAAATATCACATGTTATGTAATACTTATTAATTAGTATTACAGAATCAGACTGAAGCTCCCACAAAGAAGACAATGTAAGTTTGTGTGGTTTTGGACCATATCATGACTTGCTTTTTATTTTTTTAGCCTAACAAAAAAAATGCATCAAGAAAGTTTGAGATCAATTATTCACAGATCCTCATCAAATGGATAATGAATAACTCAATTTGTTTCTGCTGCTGACAGAATCCAAAAAGTCTCCCTCCCTTCTTTTGCATCTTAGCAGCAAAGAGAGAGTACAGCAGAAGAATAGCATGGCCTGTAGAGAGAGCAGAGAAGCTTAGCTCTCGACCATCTCTCAGACGCAGCAGCAGCAGGACCGGAACTGGCTGCAGCGCTAGATACTCACGCAGCAGCAGCAGCCCGACACCGCCGCAGTAGTCGCCTTCGTCGAATATGTTGCAGCAGGCAAATCTTATGTAATTACCGACGACTTATGCGAAAAGACCGTCAAGAGAGACCTTGCAGCAAGTGGCGGCCACAACTCGACATGCAATCTGGTCCAATTTAGGATTTAGGGTTTAGTTATGCCCAAAAACTTTCCAAGTACCGTCGAAAAGCCAAACACATGCAGCAGTAACCAATGGGGTAAAAAAACGTTCATTTTTTCTATAATATAAATAAACGATAAGCTCAGATAATTTTGTCTAAAGAAACAGCCATCATCTTTCTGCCCCTCGCAAAAAAAAAAAGAAGAGAAAATAATACACCACCGAATTGTTTNTGTACTTTGCTCTGATATCAGGATAGAACTTTCTTGATTTACTTCCTATCGACTTGTTGCTTGTAGACGCCTTATATACTGCAGGTGTATGGCGGGTCTGTGCACGTACCGGATATGCTTCCGCTGGTACCCGGGCGTGACAAAAAGACTGTCAAGATAGACCTCGCAGCAAGTGGCGGCCACAACTCGACATGCAATCTGGTCCGATTTAGGATTTAGGGTTTAGTTATGCCCAAAAACTTTCCAAGTACCGTCAAAAAGCCAAACACATGCAACAGTAACCAATAGGGTAAAAAAAACTTTCATTTTTTTTATAATATAAATAAAGGCTAAATTACAGAAAACCCCCCTGTAATAACCCGCTTTTTCACTTTCCCCCCTGACATTTAAAAACCTACACTTTGCCCCCTTGTAAAATGAAAAATGTGCACTTCACCCCTACCGTTAGGGTTCCGTTAGGGGTTCTGTTAAAAAATATTTTTTTATACCGAAAATACCCCTCTGCCTCTTCTCTGATGCTTCGCTCCCTCCGGCTCGCCGCTTCGCCGCCTCGCCGCCTCGCCGTCCTCCACTGCTTCGCCCTCGCCCACAACTGCTTCGTCCTCCTCCGCCGCCTCGCCTTCGCCCTCGTTGTCCCTGCCTACCTCTCCATCAACACCCATCTTAGTATCTTCCCTACTGTCACCGAAATCGATGGGCGACGACGGTGTAGGAGGAGAAGGGGAGCAGGTGGAGAAGAAATTGGAGAGGAATCGTGGCCGATGGAATTGGAAATAGCGGCGGATCGAAGGGGCGGCTGAGGAAGCTCAGGAAGAAGACAACAATGGCGAGGGGCAAAATTGTCATTTTACACACCGTAACCCCCCTGTGAACATTTTTCATTTTACAAGGGGGCAAAGTGTAGGTTTTTAAATGTCAGGGGGGGAAAGTGAAAAAGCGGGTTATTACAGGGGGTTTTTCTGTAATTTAGCCATAAATAAACGATAAGCTCAGATAATTTCGTCTAAAGAAGCAGCCATCATCTTTCTGCCCTTCACAAAAAAAAAAAAAAGAGAAAATAATATACCACCGAATTGTTTGTATGCAATGGTTGCCCAACGGCCATCCATTTTGTAATGCACCAACGAATTGCTTGCATCCAATAGTTGCCGAAGGGCCATCCAATCTGCAATGTCATTCTAGCACCCGATCATCCTATTTCGAAAACTAAAAATGCGAGGAGGAAAAGGAAGCCATCCATTTGAAGGATGCCATATTTTTTTTTCATCACTGCTTATCATATAAAACCGAAAAAATTACAGGCAAACCAGCTAGGAAATTATAAATTTAAGAAGTGTCTAAGTACACAATACATGCATCATCGATTTTGCAAGGATCCGACAGCGAATGTAATGAAGGCCAAAAAAAATTTGCCAAGTTCATTTTCGAAGATTGCTAAATGGATGCTATTATTTAGCTCTAATTTTATACTCCAACTCCTTGCTGGCAGAAAAGGATAAGAATGATAGCCGATCAAATTTGAATTGATCTAGCAATATTAATCTTAAATTCCGACCTATCTTAATATAGCATAGTTTTTCAACAGATAAGCAAAATTTCGAAATAAGAAGACCTTAGACAGGACAATTAGGAAAAAACAATGGAAAACCGAGAAGAACCATGGACAAAAAATGGAGTAAATCACTAAGCTGGGTGTATTAAGCATCTATGTTCGAAGACTGCTCAATGAATATAACAAAGGTGAAAAAAATTTCCCAAGTTAAGAACTAATCAGAGCTACACTTTGAGTCTCGCGAATCCAACCAAGAGAAAAACTTACACAATACATGCATCATCAATTTTGCAAGGATCCGACAATGAATGTAACGAAGGACAATAAAATTTCCAGACTTCATTTTCAAAGACCACTATTTATGCTTCGTTTTCTGTAGTAATTAACGTGATATTTACTTTCTAAGACCTTACATAGGAGGCTTAGGGGAAAACAATGGAAAACTGCAAAGAACCATAGACAACAAATGGAGTCAATCAATAAGATGGGTGTATTAAGCATAGAAATGCATCCAATCCACCTAAACAGAGCCAAACATACATATAGCAACAAAACAATAAAGAGAATATGCCGAGGAATTCTTTGTACACATTGCATGCCAAAGAGCGGCCCAATTTGCAAACAAATCGTAATACAAAAATTTAAGTTTGTTTTTAATTTTTTTGGAAAATTACAGAAAAACCAGTTGGGAAATTAGAAATTTAAGAAGTGTCTATATATACAGTACACAATTTTGCAAGGATCCGACAATGAAAGTAACGAAGGCCAATAAAATTTCCCAAGTTAATTTTCAAAGGCTGCTAAATGGATGCTTCAATTACATACAAATGTAATTTTTAAGATGTCGTACAGAATTCATGAACAATGAACAAAATTCACAAAAATAACCATAATAAAATTGCTGCTCAATCTACCAAAGACATTGTTAACCTTCAATTCCGACGTATCTTAATCTAGCATAGCTTTACAACAGATAAGCAAAATTCACAAATGAGAAAGTTTAATAAAATAAACAATAAGTTCGGATAATTTTTCCTATAAAAGCATGCACTATATCATGCCACAATATGCAGCGAAGAAGTTTAAGCCCAAAAAATTGGCGAAAAAAAAACTATCACTCTTTGTAATGAAAAACACACGCAGCCACCATATTTTTTTTATAATATAAATAAACGATAAGCTCAGTTAATTTTGTCTAAAGAAGCAGCCACCATCTTCCCCCCCCCTCACACCACCGATGTGAGACCCCAGATAGTCCTATATATGAGATATAATAGGGCTAAACTCTTAACCCGGCTTAAGCATTTTGGGTGGTGGCAAGGCCCAAGAGGTTAAGAGAGTTAAGCGTGCTAGGACGGGAGTAGTCCTAGGATGGGTGACCCCCTGGAAAGTCGGGGCGTCACACGGAAGTGTGAGATGAGTCTCGGCTGAGCTAGGGTCTGGATGACGGGCTAGCGAGATGAGTCTCTCATCGCCTGGTATTTGTGAGTCTGAGCCTGACGAGGACGTCAGGGCTTAAAGGAGGGGAGATTGTGAGACCCCAGATAGTCCTATATATGAGATATAATAGGGCTAAACTCTTAACCCGGCTTAAGCATTTTGGGTGGTGGCAAGGCCCAAGAGGTTAAGAGAGTTAAGCGTGTTAGGATGGGAGTAGTTCTAGGATGGGTGACCCCCTGGGAAGCTGGGGCGTCACAGACGGTATCAGAGCCAATTACCAGCCGGAAGTGTGAGATGAGTCTCGGCTGAGCTAGGGTCTGGATGACGGGCTAGCGAGATGAGTCTCTCATCGCCTGGTATTTGTGAGTCTGAGCCTGACGAGGACGTCAGGGCTTAAAGGAGGGGAGATTGTGAGACCCCAGATAGTCCTATATATGAGATATAATAGGGCTAAACTCTTAACCCGGCTTAAGCATTTTGGATGGTGGCAATGCCCAAGAGGTTAAGAGAGTTAAGCGTGCTAGGACGGGAGTAGTCCTAGGATGGGTGACCCCCTGGGAAGTTGGGGCGTCACAACCGAATTGTTTGTACGCAATGGTTGCCCAACGGCCATCAAATTTGCAATGCACCAACGAATTGCTTGCATGCAATAGTTGCTGAAGGACCATTCAATTTGCAAAGTCATCCCAGCACTCGATCATCGTTTTTGGAAAACTAAAAATGTGAGGAGGAAAAGGAAGCCATCCATTTGAAGGAAGTAATTTTTTTTTTTCACTGCTTATCGTATAAAACAGGAGCAAAAATCGTAAGCTTATATACAACATAAAATCGAATCTACCTGAACTGAGCCAAACATACATATAGCAACAAAACAATAAAAGAGAATACGCCGAGGAATTCTTTGTACACATTGGCTGCCAAAGAGCGGCCCAATTTGCAAACAAATCGTAACACTAAAATTTAAGTTTGTTTTTATTTTTTTTGGAAAACTACAGGAAAACCAATTGAGAAATCAGAAATTTAAGAAGTGTCTAAGCACACAGTACATGATTTTGTAAGCATCCGACAATGAAAATAACGAAGGCCAATAAAATTTCCCAAGTTAATTTCAAAGGCTGCTAAATAGATGCTTCGATTACATACAAATGTAATTTTTAAGATGTCGTACAAAATTCACAAATACCTAACAAAATTCACAAAAATATCCATAACCGATAGTCACAACCAAAGGGCAATTAATAGGGAAAGGAACAAATAATAATAACAAAATAGTAAGAAACTACACATACCTTTGAAAAGAAATGTAGTGTATTTTTCTCAAGTAAGCAAGCCAGCCTACGACGAAGAACGCTATAAAACTGAAAGGAACTGTAAACAAAAGGAAAAAAATATTAAACATCATCTGCAAATTCCCAAATAGAAATAAATAACTTCAAGTATCATAAATTAAGCATATAAAGTAATACAATCACCGCCGCCTGCATGAAAGAGTACACAATCACCGGCCCGACCAACCGGAACCCGGCCCCTCCTCACCAAGTCCTTGCTTATTGCTTCCGATTTCGGAGTCGTAAAGGGGATACTTCTTGGGTGCTTGAATTTGCTAACCATAGGCTTGTGATTTACATGGCCCCATATGTAGCCACTGAATGATCCAAATTCCCTAGCAACCTATGTAAGGAAATAATTTGGTGAAAAAAAAAAAATATAGAAAAGCTACATTCTAATGTGTATTTGCACATGTAAGTAGAATACTTGCATTTTGAATGCACTTTGCATTGTCCACAATGCATCTCCAGTTCTCCACACGACCACCCTTACGGAAACGAAGAAGATGCTGAAAATGCTGCAGCCAAAAATGCTCCAAGTTCAAAGATATCCAAACTGGCATATAGTATATAGATCCTTTTATATATACATAACAACAAATAGCCAGGCAGAGGCAAATTTAATTTCACAGGGTATATAGAACTTTATATATATATATACACTGAGGAATAACTATGATACAAAATGACAAAGACAACCCTGCACCTGTACATAACAGGAAAAGGACCAAAAGAAGCCAATGTAAGTCAAGACACATTACATCAATACATCGATATATTTCAAGATATCAACGCAAGAATATAAATCGCAAACTATAACAAAACCCAAAACTTTTCCCAACAAAATCTGGATAAGAAATAAATAAGGACAATTACAATAGGATAAATCAGATTTTTCAACATAAAACACAGTAACTAATTGCATGCGAACGATTTATACATTTTCTAGTACTTTACAACATCATGTTTTAATAGGTAGGCTCTGAAATGAAAAATAAAATTTAACAAATAATGAAAATTTCAAGCCCACGAAAACGAACAAAAATTAAAGTAAAAAGAGAATAAGAAATATATAAGGCTAAGATTTAACCAGCAATTAACGCTGAAAATGCTCCCATATTTCCACACCTTCACCCTTACAAAACTGAACAATAGTAACACTAACTGATGCCAAAACTGTACCCAATAGAAATAGAGAAATCCTATGGCAGCGAAAATTTTAGCAGAAAATAAATACAGACCCTAGAAAGAGAAAAATAATTAACCTGAGGCAAAGAAACAGAACCCGAAGCAAAGAAAATCTGAGGACTTTCGATGCACAATAGAGAGCAACACCAGGACAATCAACCTGAGAACTGACAATTTTCAAACTGAAAATCAGCTTATCCACAAGCCGCAACCTGCAGCATCACCAGAGCAAAACGTCAACACCCACATGCATCACCACTAAGAGCAAAAGGTGAAAATTGTTAGATCAATATCCCTCAAAAAAGAGAAACCATAACAATCACAAAACAGAAAGTACGAATCTCAATATTTAAAATTTGGATTATTTGCAAANGTGCTAACATTCTCTAGGTCTGTTACTTTTCATTTAAGAGTTGGAGATGTTAAATGTCCACAAATGTAGTTAGCATCAAAAACCCTTTCTCTATTAGCATTGTAATCAGTCTCTGGTTGTTTTCCGCATATTGTCTTCTATGTAGTAACTTGATAACAAATTCCTATGCAGAACAAAAATTAGAGAAAAAAATATACAGGCTCAGATTTGCTACGCAATGAAGGCTAAAAATGGTCCGACTCCAACATGCAGGAAAAGAACGCAGGCGAAAAAATAAGCAGTCATCACATATAGTTCTAATTCATATTTAAAGAAACAGCACCGACCAGAGTTCTAATCTATATTTCAAATAAATAGCGCCAACTGGTTACCTACATTATAGGCCATTCAAAGGTTGCACACTACTCATATTTACCAAGCAATGAAGGCTAAAAATGATCCAACTTCAACACGTAGGAATAAGTTTAGAACAAAAAAAAACAATTTTCCAAAAAAAAAAAGGGCAGAAAAATGCAAAAAAAGAATCAAGAGAGTCTCACATGACGGAGTGGAACCTGAGAGCATCCAAGAATAGAAGATTATGCAGCTCAGAAACTTGCACTGATAAATACCCCAATCCACCATCACAAGAATGGAAGGGAAAACAAAAGCGCCTCTGGACATCTAGCGGCAACAGGGACGGAGGATGGTAGGGCTCCAACAGCAACAGAAGGGAGAGGTGGCCGCAAGCTCGGGGAGAGGGAGAGGGAGTGAGAGGAAAGCCCGAAACCGCAGTTAGAGAAAGCCCAAACCGCAGGCGAGGAGCGAGACCCACAACCTCTGCCCAAGTTGAAGAAGAAACCAAACATCTGGAAGAAGAAAAGAGAAACAACATAGTGGGGCAGCATCAGAGGAGAATGAGAGAGAGTGCAGAAGAAAGGGGACTCCCACCTTGATATAGTGATCAGCATCAGTGAAGAAGGGCCGAAATCAAAGAGGCGAAAGCGCACTCCCACCTTGATATGGTGATCGCCTCTTCCGAGTGGGTGTCGCCTCAATTGATCTGAATCATTCCTCCCTCATCCTTCGCCTCAAGCTAGATCCCTCTAGGGTTTCTTCTACCTTCACCTCGAGCTCTTCATCCGATCGGAGCTTAGAAGAGCATTTAGGGTTTGGGTAGTTGTGGAAATTTTGGAAGGAGGAAGGAGATTTTGGTGCCCTTTTGCCGGGCGGTGGTGAAGAAGGCAAAGATAAAGGGGGCTGACAGGAGAAGAAAAGAGGAATGGTATGAGGAAGAGGACAGAGGGAAGGAGGACAGAGGGAATTTTGGTTTAAAATTGATGGGCGGGCGGGTGCGAGCTCACGCAGGAGGTTAAAATTGATGGGCGGTTAAATAAAAAAAATTTTGGTTTAAAATTTAAATTTAAATTTAAAATTTAAAATTTTATTTTTTGTACTACCTTATTGTGAGAATCAAATAATTCCATCAACTGCCGAACAGCATAACATCAAACCAAGTCGATAATAGAATGCTGGCATTTAATACTTTTGATGAGCTTCATGATATTGACAAAGAAATTGTAGAATGCGGGCCTTTAATACTGTTGATGAGCTTCATGATATTGACAAAGAAATTGTTCGGCAGTTGATGGAATTATTTGATTCTCACCCACAAATTTAAATTAAGCCAAATAAGCGACATTCAAAACAAAAATTTTAAATTTAAATTTTATTTATTTTTTTGTATGCGGTCCACGGCGGATCGCGCCCCTGCACCCCGCGCCCATTCCTGCTCGCCCGTGCCACCCGCACACGCACCCGCTCGCCCGCCGGCGCCCGTGCACAAATTTAAATTAAATTTATTTTAATTTTAAATTTTTTTTTTGTATGTGGCCCAAAACATTCGGGTCCGCATCCGCGCCGGCTCGCGCCCCTGCGCCCGTATCCACTCCTGCTCGCCCGCGCCTGCTTGCGCAACCGCACATGCCCGCTCGCCCGCTCGCGCCCGCGCACAAATTTAAATTTTAAATTAAATTTTTTTTTTCTGTATGCATCCCAGGACACAAAAAAAAGTGTTAGAAAATAAAAAAGGGAAAATTTTAATTTAATTTAAATTTGACATTCAAAAGAAAAATTTTAAATTTAATTTTTTTTTTTTTTGTATACGGTCCACAACACTCAGGCTCGCATCTACGGCGGATCACGCCCCTGCGCCCGCGTCCATTCCCGCTCGCCCGTGCCCTCTCGCACCCGCACACGCACCCGCTCGCCTGCCGGCGCCCGCGCACAAATTTAAATTATAAATTTAAATTAAATTTATTTTAATTTTATTTTTATATTTTTTTGTAGGTGGCCCAAAACACTCAGGTCCGCATCCGCGCCGGCTCGCGCCCCCGCACCCGCGTTAAATTTAAAATTTTTTTTTTTGTATGTGGCCCACTCCTGCTCGCCCGCGACCACTCGCGCAACTGCACATGCCCGCTCGCCCGCTCGCGCCCGTGCACAAATTTAAATTTTAAATTTAAATTAAATTTTAAATTTTAAATTTTTTTTTCTATATGCATCCCAGGACACAAAAAAAAGTATTAGAAAATGAAAAAAGGAAAATTTAAATTTTAATTTTAAATTTAAATTTTTTTTTTTTTCTGTATGCATCCAGGACACAAAAAAAAAAGTGCTAGAAAGAAAAAAAGGGCAAAAAAGAAGCAAGAGAGAGAGAGAGGAGTGGGCCACAGGAAAAAAAAAAAAAAAAAGAAAAGAAAAAAAACCCAAAATAAGCCGCGCGCGGGCTCGCATCCGAGCCGTCTCTGGGGCGGCGGCTCGCCCGTGCGCCGGCGCCGCTCACGCTCAACGCCCGCTCGCGCTCGCTCGCGCCGCGGCACGCACGCTGCACGCCGCTCGCCCGCCAGCGCCATCACCCTCGCCGCCCGCGTCGGCTTGCCGCCGCGCCGCTCGCCCGCCTCCCCGCTGCGCAGATTGCGGAGGGCCTGCCGTCCCCCTTTAGGATTCCGAGCGCCAGCCCGCGCCGTGCGCGCCTCGGCGCGGCCACCCCGCGCCGGCTCGCGCCCGCCCCCGCTCGCGGAAAACGCGGAGGAGGCTGCCGTACCCTTTAGGATCCCCGATTCAAAAGTTATATAGATGGATGTCTCTGTATTATCAAGTCGTTTTCGATGCTCAGATTTTCAAATCGATGATCAGCTCCGTCAGATTTGATCTAAAGTATTTAAAATACCTAAGAAATAAATGTTATAATTTTTTGATATAATTAACCTGGTGATCGAAATGACTCAAAATCAACAGCTGAAAATAAAATTTTACAGAAAAATAATGATATGGCACTAAAATTTTAGATCAAAAATTTTGATCTTGCTTTATGTGGTATAAAAAATTGTGTACCAAAATTTTATATGATTTGTATAATTTTGCATCGTTAAACTTGTAAAAGACTCACCACGACCATTAAAATAATTAATTTTGGGCCCCTTCAATTACTAGATAAATAATATCGAAAAATTACAAAATTTTTTTGCTAGTTTAAATACTGCCAATCAAGTTTTAATGAGGCAGATCGTTGATTCGAAAGCTCTAATATTAAAAGCAACTTAATAGTACGAAAATCATCGTGTTTCTAAAAATAAACAAGCCTAGTTTTGGACTGAAATGTTATATATATGAAAAAAGCATTACACTTTTCAAAGGAAGTGGCTTAATTAATTATTATTACAAATTATTACAAATAATATTTAGGGAAAACTTCAAAAATCCCCTGTGGTTTCACACTTTATCATTTTAGTATCATGCGGTTTAAAGTATATCAAATTAGTACCATATGGTTTCGCATTTTCTTACTTTAGTACTTGGCTGTGGTTTAAAGTGTATCAAGTTAGTACCCTGTGATTTTATTTTTGTATCACGTTAGTATCCTGTGGTTTTATTTTTGTATCAAGTTAGTACCATTTGATTTTATTTTTCTCTTAATGAAATATTAAACTACAGGATACTAAAGTGAAAAAGTACGAAACCACAGGGTACTAACTTGATACACTTTAAACACCGGGTACTAACTTGATACACTTTAAATCATAGGGTACTAAAGTAAGAAAGAGTGAAACTATTAGGAGGTATTTGAAGTTTTCCCTAATATTTATAATCATTTTTAACTTTATCACCCCCCAACCAAAGTCAACATTTCCTATCCCACTGCAACCCTCTTAACTCTGTATTCACACTTGTCCAAACAATTCATCCCCCTTTCCCACTAGTTCAATAAATGATTTTTTTTTATTAATATACATAAAAAATTTATTATGATAATAATAAAAATAGTCAGTTAAAAAATTTATTTATAAAATTAAACTGGTAATTCATTCACTAATTTTTCTCAAAATAGTAAAATTACTTTGGTGTTTAATACTATATTTTTTCAGAATTTAAATATAAAAAATATGTACAATATAAAATTAGATAAAAACAAAAAAAATATTCATCGTTTGAAATTAACTTTACAAATAAAAATTTTAAGTATCTATTTTATAATTATAAAGTTTATTAGATTTAATAGTCCGAAAAAAAACCTTCAATAAATTCTATTACTAATTTGTCCTTACTCTAGCACAAAAATTTAAAGGGATATTTGTTTATATACTTATCAAAACTTCTTAAATATTTTATTTATTTATTTTTTATTTCAAATATATCTCTGATATACTTCTCTATTATTCAAAAATATTTCTGTTGTTAGTGTCCGTTAAGTTATCTCGGATTAAACCGGAATTGTATTTCTATCGTAGCTAAAAAATAACGAAAATATTTATTTCGTCCTTAACTTAAGGACAAATAAAAAAAGTTGATGATGGTAGAAGAATATATTTGAAAAGATAAAAAGTTTTGCTCCTAACTTAAGGGTAAATAAGAAAAATTGGTGATGGTAAAAGGGTATTTTTGAAAGGGTAAAATAATAATTTTACAGATAATGGCTGTTTCTAATAATTCACTTAGGGACCGTTTGTTTAGAAATAATTATAAATAAATGCAGTGTAGTTAGAGATGCATGAAGTTGAAAATACAGCAGTTACAACTTACAACTGCATATATCTTGTTTGGTTGGATGTAGTAGAAAACGCTGCAAGTATAAATAATTTGTTTAATTGCATGCAGTTGAAAAATAAATTTTAAATTTTATTATTTATATATATATGATGGTGAGATTACCTCCAATGTAAAAAAGAAAAATAATTTTTGTTTAAAAAATAATTAAGCAGATAAGCATACCTTTTATCTAATGTTACTCTCTTCAACTATAGCAGTTTGAACTGCAGTCAATTTGGGCGTAGTTCGAATTACTGCAGTTGAGCCTCCTCCTACAGTTTCTATTATAGCAGTTAGAGTTAAATACATCAGATCAAACATTGAATTTGTATTTGTATACAGTTACAAGTGTAGTGTAGTTGCAACTACATATAACTAAACAGTCCCTTACAGATTTTAACTTTAGAGCTATATTTGAAAAGCTTTGGGATTTTAAAAAAAGTAATTTTAATATTAGTTTTTTAGAAAGGGTAAATAAAAAAGTCGGTAACTTTAGAAAGAGTTTATAAAGATTTGCTCCAAATTTAAAAGTAGAAAAGTTTGAAAAGAATTAAATAATTTTTTAAAGAAAAAAACAAAGTAAGAACAACAACTGAGGCTCCAAACCCATCCCCCCATTTCCTCGTGCCACACTGCGCTCTTCCTCTGGACCCTCTCTCTGCGTGTAAGAGAGAGAGAGAGAGAGAGAGAGAGAGAAAGAGAGAGAGAGAGAGAGNGAGAGAGAGAGAGAGAGAGAGAGAGAGAGAGAGAGAGAGAGGGGAGGGTTAAAGGGGAGAGGGTGTGGGAGAGAGTGCGAAAGGCGCCTCCTTTTTCCTCGCCTCGTTCGTGTCGAAACCCTCGGAGGGGCTCTTTTTCCCGGCGGCGGAGGCGGCGGTGGCGGAGGAGGCGCGGGAGACTCGGATCTGTGGCCCCCGATCACCGCCCCAGATGAGTTCCTCCCCTGGCGATCGCCAATCCTAGGTTTTTCTCCGCATTTTCTTTGATTCTCAGGGGGTTTCGATCGGTTTCCGGCCTAAATTTGGGGTTTTGAGGCGATTAGGCGCCGGAATTTGGGTCTTTGTGTGGCGGCGGTAGCGGATTTTGAGCTCCTTGCTTGTTTAGGGTTCCTCTAGCCCTCACCATTCTTAGCCCTTTCTCTGCATTTTCGTTGATTCTGAGGGTTCTCGATAGGTTTCCGGCTTACATTTGGGGTTTTGAGGCGATTAGACGCCGGAATTTGGGTTTTTGTGTGGCGGTGGTAGTGGATTTTGAGCTCCTTTTGTGGTTAGGGTTTGGGGGATCTTGTTAGAATTTGTTGTTTGGGATCAGGAGTTCCTTTTTT
Organism: Ananas comosus; assembly: GCF_001540865.1. NCBI lineage: Eukaryota > Viridiplantae > Streptophyta > Magnoliopsida > Poales > Bromeliaceae > Ananas > Ananas comosus. The sequence continues at coordinate 6,959,428 of NC_033625.1, forward strand.
TTTTTTTTCTGTTTTATGTTGCGTTCTTAATTATGGATGTGATGCGATCATGGTCTCTAGAGATTAGGTTTTTCCTGGGCGGGCTAAGGTTAGTTGATGTGTTTGAAGGTATGTAGGTTAATTGTTTCTTCTGATCTTCTTCCTTTGAACGTTGGGTAGGTTTTTGCAAATGCTGGGTTCAAATTCAATGCATTTAGGTGCTTTTCTCTATAAAGATCTCATCTTTTCTTTTCTTTTTTGGAATTAGGGCTTAGGGCTCTCTAATTGACAATTTGGGAATTTTGAGGCTTCTTGTAGTGTTTCTGTTCCATTCATTGGTGAATCTTAAGCCAGAGGACTGAGGGCTTAGTTGATAACATTTTCTATGAGCTTGGTTCCCTTCTAAATTTGGCATTTTTTTGTTGACAAAAGTGGTTCTAAAAATGGCGGGAGAAACATCGAAGAATGAACAGGGTTTGGAGGAGGAGACTACAATGCGGATGCTGTTTGGGGAAGAATTTATGGGCATGGCCGACGATCGATTTGAGGGATCAAAGGCGGAGCATGATATATTTATGGATGTCTTTAATGGAAATGGCCCTGATGGTGGAAGCAATTGTAATGATGTTTCGAGGACCATGAACTCTGGCTCGATTCCCTCGAGCCACTCTTCTATGGAAGATCCATTTTGTGAATCTTCTGAACCCGCAAAGATGAGTTCCGGAGAACAAAGCGGATCGAAATTACTTCTGGAGAGCTCTCCTTGTTTCAGATTGGATGCTCAAAATGGAAAGGAGAATAAGATGGAAGTATCACCGGTTAGTCAATTAAATTACCGGAATAGGGAGAATGGCAATTGCATGCTTGGTACTAACGATTCCTTAGTTGAGTTAAATGCATCAAAGGTTGCTACAAATGCTCTCATGCAAGATGCTTTCGATGCTCATCAATTTACGGTCGAGGCCTACTCACAGGGCATTTTATCGATTTACCATCTATCAAATGAACAACTAGAAATAGATGGTAAAACGGATTATGATGATAAAGTGGCCTTAGATTGTAATATTACAAGACAAGACACAGGATATGGTGGGAAAGTTGGTGAAACTAATTCTTGTATGTTAGAAAATAGCTTTGCTGCTCTGCAATTGCCTTCTTCCCCTCTAGAAACCCCCTTGGCCATTACAAGCATGGAGCAAAGTGTGAAAGGATTTAGTATAAGGAGCATTGATTCAATTAATGGTGCTTCAATGAAGTCCATTAATAGGGACCTTCCTGAACTTCTACGTAATTATGCACAGGAGCTTCTTAAGGATTCAGGTTGGAGGATTGATCCTCGTGTGCGGAGCGACAGGGCTAAACTGGCTTCATATTTCACGGCACCTGAGAGAGCGTTTGTTGTTACTTCTCTCTCCCATGCTTGGAAATCATGTGGGCATATATTATATCAGAGCTCTCCAAATTCTGAGAGAGATGACATGGGGAGAGTTTGGAAAGATATACATACATTTTGGGGTGATCTTATGGATACAATTGCTTACATCGAGAAGAAGATTAAAGAGCCTGAAAATTTTCTCTCTCTGTGGGACAGATGGCAACTTCTTGATCCTTTCATGGCCGTGGTGTGCATTAATAAGAAAGTTGGTGTTCTTCGAGCAGGGAAGACTCTTAGAGCTGTTAATAGTGACACTTTTGTTCTCAGCGAGAAAAGCAACATGATATTGGGTGGTAAGAATAGTGAGGATAGAGTTGATGATTCTCTGATTTCAACTATTCTACCAACCCAAGAGCTCAAGTCTGAGCCTGGTAAAGAAGAAGGTTTACAACATTTGCATGATTCAAAGAAGAAGCGCCAATGTAGGCATATAAAAAAGAAACTTTGTTACTGTGGAGAGAAGCATTCAGAACTGACAAAACAAGAAACTTCTGTGCATGAACTCTGTATCCAAGCATCTGATCGAGAATCAAACCATGCTCAATTATCAGTTTGTAGTATATCTTGTGCTATTCAACAAAGTGGGCGGAAGCCCTTCTATTTTAATGAGAAAGTGGGTCTTCTTCATAATAAAGCTTCCCTGGATGACTTTCATGTGGATGGACTTGGGCAAGAAGGTGCTTCTGCTTGTCTCAGGGATGATGGGTTCAGAGAAGATCTTCTTGCTAATGAGACTACTGCTAATGCCCTAATAGGATTTGATGAGACCCTCAGATTGAAATCTTCAATTTATGAGGAAAATTTTAGCAAAGGGGTTCTTGTTTCTGACATAGATAGTAATGTTACAGCTGACGACGAGAGAGGTATATTTTTTGAAGAGAAGTTGGCGAATAGTTCTGTCAAAAGGGCACGTAAGAAGTCTAAGAAGATATCAGAAATTGAAGCAACTGGATTAAATGGGGTATGTGGTGGAAACTGCATTCAAATATCTGGTAATTATACGGACATGAATATTGATGATCCTCTTGGACTCACTTGCAATTCCAATATTGTAACATCCGAATCAACTTTTAAAGCTGTGAAGAAACCAAAGCTTCTGGAAAATCACCATGCCCTTGAATGCGACACAAATGGGTCAAATGCGAAAAGATTAAAGTCTATCAGCAAATTCCATCCAAATGCGCCATTTTTGTTGAAGGACCAGTTTAAAGATGCTGCTTCTGAAGAGTCGCTGGTTGTTTCAGATGACAGCTGTATTCCGACAGAAGAACAAAGCAGCAGAAAGGTGACCAAGACAAAGAAATCTAAGAATTGGAAGGAAAACGGACGGAAAAGGCCGCGCGGGTTGCATATCTATGATGACGACCTTTTGATTACTGCCATTATAAAAAACAAAGATTTTACCTCCTGTAGCAAATTTACTTCGAATTCAGGGTATTCTGAACTGAAAACATTTAGAAAGCTTAAAACCAAGAAAAAGAAAGGCTGTCAGTTGCTCTTGCGAACCCCTGGAAAAGGTGGCAAAAACTCCTTGGATGGAAAAAGGTTAATTTTAGGAAGGAAAACTGTATTGTGTTGGTTGATTGCGAGGGGGGTCATATCTTTAAAAGATGTTGTTCAGTACCGGGATCTGAAGAACAATGAGGTGGTCAAGGATGGATGGGTTACTGTTAATGGGGTTCTTTGTAACTGCTGCACCAAGGTCTTATCTGTGTCTGAATTTAAAGCTCACGCAGATGCTAAGATGCAAAAGTCCTCCTTGAATCTCTTTTTGCAGTCTGGTAAATCTTACACTCTGTGCCAACTTGAGGCTTGGTCGGCTGAATACAGGGCTAGGAAAAGCAATACACAAATTGCGGAAATTGAGGGGTTGGATGATCAAAATGATGATACTTGTGGGCTTTGTGGTGATGGTGGTGAGTTAATATGCTGTGATAGTTGCCCATCCACTTACCACCAGGATTGCTTGCTTTCACAGGTATTTGCATTTCTTGTTTGTTTGTTATTATCTAGTCCAACTATTTTAAGTGATTGTACTCATGAGTAAGAAAACTGGTGGCCTATTTTGATTCCTGCATAATCCTATTATTTTCTGTAGAATTAAGGTATATACCTTGCTTTATCCTAATGTAGGATACTATGTAATTAACTCGTGGAGCTTTTACGTAAAGCTAAACCAGTAAACTTTAGAAGTAAAGGGCATTTTCTGGTAATTTATCAGTTTATACAGTGACAGTTATTACAGTATGTGGCAACAGATGCCTGTACTTCATAATTTTTTGTGTTGCATATCAGGAAAGCAGATCCAATTTCTCAGTTCCGAATCTGATTGGTTCTGTTCTTTGGTATCTTATTGCATTTGGATCGCTTTCCATACGTCTGTTAATCCAACCCAATTGAAGCTGCATCTCTCTATCTCCCCCCTCCCCTCCAACCACCACAACCCTCCCTGCCTCCCTCGCCCCCCGATTTTTATGCCTTCATCTTTTGGATGTCATAGATGCTTTAAATGGTCTATGTGCAAAGTTGGGACTACTTAATATCACCACTACAACTACAAAGCTTATGGCATTTGCAGTGCTGTCTTGTTGGACTCAATTTTTTTAAGCTAGGTACAAGTTTTCTTGTTTGTAGTTCAAAAGTAGAATTATATATAATTTATGCTTGTTTAGTTATGTCGTCAGTTTGCGTGCATGATGCTTTATTGTTAGTTTGTAACCTAGTATCTATTCTCGTACAAGTCCTTTTGTCCTATTTTTAAGTGTTTACTATGTTAGCTTTTGCTAGTGTTGCTATAAGATGGAATTTTTCTCTGATGCTTCATTTCTGGGTAAAAATGCACCATAGGTCCTCAAACTTCCTGCAAATTTTTACTTTAAACCCTAAATGTTTCAATTGTCATAACTGGGCTCATATCCTTTTATTTTGTTCCAAGCTTATCTTTTTGTTTGTATTCCTCCATTTGATTAGACAAAGTATTATGCAATTTATTTCTAACTGCTACATAAGCAATTTTCGTACTTCTTAGATGTCGGGTGTCTTAATCCAGTTTAATTGAGAAATTTGATGAAATGGGTACAATCGTGAAAAAAAATGCTAAGGTTGCAACAAGACGTATCAAAGAAATTTATTTTGCGGCAAGATTACCTACTCAGGTTAAAATTTACATGAGATGTTGTTAGTCAAAGTTATTTATGTGATTTGTTATCCAACTGTTACATTAGTGACTTCTGGAATTCTAATATGGCAACTACATGGAAATTTTGATCCATTTTAACTGAGAAATTTGATAGCAAGGTACAATCGGGACAAAATGCAAACATTGGAACCGAACCATATCAATTGAAAGGTTGGGGACCTGACTAGAATTTCATAAAATGGTTAGGTACCCCTGGCGTGCTCTTTCTGTTGTATCAGTTAATTATGTTTTCGTAGATGTGCTCTGTTTTTTCATGGTTACTGTTACTTGATCTTTCTGCAAATATGTTTATTAGTAATTAAGTTCAGTCACTTGACATAACTGAACTGTAATTAAGATCAGACGCTAGTCGTTACTCAACCAAAGCTGTTGTGAAATAATTCGAGAATTTGGTTAAGCTGAGCATGTCTCTCCGTTTCCTTTCAGGAGCTTCCAGAAGGTAATTGGTATTGCCACAATTGTATATGTCGGAGTTGTGGAGTTCCTGTTTACGGAGAAGAGGCATCGACTTCCTCGACCATTTTAAAATGTTCACAGTGTGAACAAAAATGTAACTTGCCTGACCCTTGGCTTTTATTTATTTGATCTCAATGTTGTTACCATTTTGCATGTGTGCTTGTGTATTTGTAATTGTAAAACCCCAACCCCTCTTCCCTTTACCCCTACATGTATATTGCCGTTTCCTTTCTTGCAGCATATTAAAACATATAAATGCTTCATGTAAATATGATAGAATCTCTTATTTTCACTTTTTCTTTCCCCTTGTCATTGCAGACCATGAGACTTGCCATAAGGACCACATCACATGTGATGGGGATGTGGGATCTGATACATGGTTCTGTGGGAGAAATTGTCTAGAGGTAACTTAATTTTATATTTGGAGAAAAAAAAAATTCATAGGTGCTAGATTATCACTGAACGGCAGAAAAGATTGTACTAGGAAGAAATAATTTATTCAAGATAGTTGCTGGTAAAATTCAAATTGAATGTTTAATATTGATATCCATTGAATTTTATCTCCTTAAACTACAATCACTTACATAGCTGAGAATATGATAAGAGTGATAAAATTCGTTCTTTGTATAAGTGTAAATATTATCAAGTGTCACTGCTGCTTTTATCTCATAACAGACTTCTAGTTCTATACTTTTCTATATGAATGAATGGGTGTTTCTGGCACCTAACAGGTGTTATAACTGATAAAAATTGGGTTGAAATTGCATGTGAAGGATCTTCTAATCAAGATATGGAAGCTAAAATTTAGGTTGGACTATTCTTTTTGAAATTTCAACTGTTTGATATCATCATTTCATATAAATTGTTTGACATGAATTTATCAGTCTGGGAGAAATAATTTATCTTTAGTTAGCAAACACTTGTTATGTAGTTTTTATAGTATTAAAAATCTAGTGCAAAATTAGCTTATAAGTAACTTCATCACCCTATCAACTTTATGCTAATGCAAAATATCTAGTTCTTTGTAGAAAGCACTTTGCTGCTTCAATAGGTTGTAGCCCCTTCATGCAATTGAAAGAAATACTTTTTTTTTTTAACTCACAATGTGCAAAAGGAATCCTAAAGTAAATAGAAAGTAGTCAATACAATATACTTTTTCTTTCTGCTTCTGCTGTTTTGTTAATAAAATTATGTTATTTAGTTTTCTAGGACTAGAGAGCAGCTGCAGCTGCATAATTAGAAAAAATATACCCATGTGCTAATCACACAATCACCTGGGGTAGTTTATTTACTTATTGACCGCACAGTCTGGGTCTCAATAGGTAAGACAGTCCCTCGGCTACATGGACTGAAACTAAATAGGATATTCTTGCAGAATATAGAAATTGAAAATAGAAGGAGATGGAAAATTGTAAATACAATTGCTTTACAACTGTCATTTTCTCATCTTAATCCATCTCCGCCAGCCATACCTGCTTATAGGGTGAAATATTGGGTAACCATGTTGCAGATGTGTGAGTTGTGAGATTAAAATCGAAAGAAGATTGTTCTTAGATTCATTCACAAGTTCCTAAAGTGACCTTTTGACATGGAGCTTTTGAACATAAAGAAGAACCAAGGTTGTATATAACAGATAGTGGGTATAGCGTTTGGGGTGTTCCATAGCGGAAGGCAGATAGTGGGCACTACCAATTCATAGCAGGTTTCACAAAAAACTACTTAATATGTCTATATTCCTTATAGAAAATGCATATGATTTTGAAGTAAAAAACAACTAACCATTACCTTTTTCTAGTATTGCAAGCCTGTACATATTTAATGTCATTATGTTGAAAATAACTTCAAAATATTTTGATTTAGCAAACCAAAAAAACTAAAAATTTATAGGTTTTTGATCATTTATATTTCTTCGAAACCCGATATGACAAGGCATTTTAACCTGTTTGCAATTTTCAACCTTTTGGGCCCATAGCACTTGCTTCGACCATACTTCATAGCGCTCGCTTTAGCGGGCACAATGGCGCTAAAGCGGCCGTTGCAAACCCACTCGGCTAAATCCTGCTTTAAACGTTATGGCGTAGCGGTAGCATATAATTCCACTATACCGGGCTTAGCTTTCACTATTTAAAACACTAAGAAGAACTGAAATCTCAAATCTCAATAGAGGATGTAAAGTGGAGGCTTAAAGAGCCATGGATCATATAAGCAAGAGCAACCATGTTTGCCGAGCTGCGGCAATTGGGGAGTGCTGGTCAGCCGGCGGCATGATACATGGATGTCACATATACTGTAATGCTTGATGTGTTGCAGAATGAAATACTCGAAACTGGTTAATCCTGAGAGATCTTATTTGGAGTTTCCATCAAACTATAAAGAAACAATGGAAACTTGAAGTGTTCGGAATGTTAAGAAGATATTGAAGACAAGATTCATGCAATGGAAGCAAATGAGGCAATTTAGATTTTTCTATTTATTAACCAGTATTTTTGTGCTTATAAAATTTTCCATTGATTGAAAATGTAATAGAAGTATCTATAGTGTGTTGATTGGTGTGGAAGTCTTTACATAGATGGCTTTTGTTTTATTTGTTTTGAACTCTCTGGTACTTACCTAACTTGAAATTCAACATTTTGGTTATTTTTTGGTATTTCATTCTTAAGCAAGTTTTATCAGGAGGATCCTATTTCACCGTAAATAAGTTTGGAAAAATGCAATTTTTTAAGGCATCTTTTTGGTCCCCTCTTCTATACAGACATCCACACATCTGAAAATTAAGTAAGATAAGATTTGTTTTTGAGAGAATTATTGTTCAATCCTTTTTATTCTCTTATCTCTCTCTTTTTTCCCCCATCTGATAGCTTTCCTCTACATTTTCTCTCCTTACCTTTTCACATGTTACCTACCGAAAATGCAACTTCACTCTAGTTCCTTTTTATCAACTTAATCAGATCGAAGCTGATTGGAATTGGTCCCTGCTAATCTATGTATGTGGAAGCAACAAGGTTGCATCATTAATGTATCTAGGTTAGACTGCTGATATGGCAACATAGTTTTACACGAGTAAAGAAAACAAAAATCTATATTGCATTTTAAATAAGCCATTTGCCTAAAACTTCCTTCTTGACTATTCCTACTCTACCCACTGGTTTTGCCAACATTATGACTTCTAGAAAAGATTTCCATATTTTAAATGTTCGATGTTTTGAGTCTTCTGATAACAAATGACTCGATCTAATCAATAAAATATCCGAAACATATTGGACTCTTTAAATGGAAATAAATACTGGGTCAACCATCTTGAGTACCCATATCTTAACATAAATATTCAAGTAAAAGAAGCAATTTCGGAGGATGCGCCGTTCATGAAACGATGAGATCCTGCATGCTTTCTGGAGGTCAATACATATGTTTTCGTTTCTCGAAAAGTTTTCTAAACTTCTGTGTACTGGCCATAGCACCGTAGCAGGAGTATGCATATTTTGTCAGAATACTGTAAACTAAAATAAATAAAGACTTATTTAACATTCTTATTGCGCTTTTCAATTTTCTCTAGAGTGCGACCATTGTACCGTCACCTATTTTTTGGACCTTGTATTTGATTATTTGGCTCCTTTACATAATTATGTTATCTAGAGAAGCTTGCATGAAGATACTTTATGGTTGATCAAATGTGGGACGACTCTCTCTCCCTCTCTATCTATCTCCGGTTCTCCTCTTGCTTAAAGGTTTTTTTTTTTTTTTTTTTTTTTTTCTTTGCTCGCAGGTTTATCTAGGTCTACGTTCGCATGTTGGAGTAGTTAACTGTCTTGACGATGGATATTCATGGACTATTCTGAGGTGCAATCATGATGAGCCAAAAGTTAAGTCTGCACAAAAGATAACACTAATGGCAGAATGCAACACGAAGCTAGCGATAGCCCTGAATATTATGGAGGAATGCTTTGCGAGAATGGTGGATCCAAGAACTGGCATTGACATGATACCACATGTGCTGTACAACTGGGGGTAATTTCCTGCCTCACGTGAATATACATATACCCTTATGTTTAAGGCATTGGGGTAATGGGGTCTCAGGAGTCTTCTAATTCACGGAAGTGGGGTTTGTATAAGAAAAAGTTATCTAATGAGGAAACACTTTTCTAAATGCAAGGATATAAATTAAGAAATTAAGTTTTTGAAGGGCATACATGGAATTTCAGAAATTGCAGGATATATGTAATTAGCTAACTTTAATTGTTTTACATATCTGCTTAGTGCATGATTACCTGGTTTATATTACAATTGTTTGAGTGTCTTTATTGTGAACATTGAAGGATTTTGTGATACATGCACAATAACATATATAGCAATCATTATCAACTGCCATATCTATAATTAAGTTTGACTGTGAGGCCTAAAACCTGAATTGATTGGTTCTGATTTCGCCATCACCCTTCATTACCTGTGTGAGGCTCAGAATGAATCGAAAATCTATTGTAACTTAACTGTGAGAATTTTGGTTTGTATTTTTCTGATTCAAAACTCCACCATGAGACGACAACTCTGTCAAAACCAGTTAAGAATTGGTTTCTCTTTTTCCTTTGGTTGAATTCAGAAGTAACAAACTCAAAAGTGATTGTTTATTTCATATATGGATCATCAATACTTTCTGTTTTTTCTGTTGTTTAACATTTCTTCATTGTGTTAAGTGACAGGAAGCATTTCTTTTGCTTTTCTTCCACAAGGAATGAGAGTTTTATGAGCATGATTTGTTATTAGCTAATGTTCTGAAGTGATTTATGGTAGAAAATGAAGTGTCATTATATATATGTGAAAACTAAATATATTTTGTGAAAAAATAATATTAAAATTAATACGAGGAACAGATTTTTTTTTCTTTTTTTTAGGGGGTTTCAAATTTCAACTTTATAGAAGATAAAGCAGAGTGATATTTGTTCAAAAGCCTATTATTAGACCTTTAGGAAGTTTCATGGACAAAGTTGAAACTCTTTAAATATAGTAATATCATGAATCATGAGAAATGGAAATAAGCGTGTTTGCATCAACATATTTCATTAATCTCTTCTTATGTTAATGAGATTTACATGTTGAAACAATTGGAAAGCTGAAATTAGTACCATTACTGTATAATTTGCTTTAAACATCAATTGAAATTCCATCCCTGATTGTATAAAATCCAAGTTTTCTTGTAAAATGACCATTTAATATTTGCTTCGTTGTTGAATCTTTTTTTTTGAACTTAAAACAGGGTTAAAAAGGTAATTTTACAACGAAAGTCAACGAATGTCCCTTTTATTTCAAGGGTAGGGGATGAAATTGCAATTATGAGAAAGTTCCGGGAATGAAGTGTCTAGATGAAAAGTTCAGGATCCAAGTCGCAATATTAAGGCAGTATATGAACTATCCATGCATTTCACTCTTAAAGTGATATTAAGCCTACATTTGAATGCCTCTTCCTTATATTAGCGTGTGGAATTGGTTTCAAATTTTATTTTCTTCCACCATGTTCCCTGTGTGCCTGCAAATCTTCATCGATGATTGTAGAGTGAATATTTTTCATCTAGTTGTTCTAGTTACTTTTTAAAATTTAGCTTCCTTTTTGAATATTTTAGTTATGTTTTTTTTCGTCATCCATGCTTCTCGCAATGTTGTTCTTTGACTTATTTTCGATTGTTTGCTCTTCAGATCTAGTTTTGCTCGCTTAAATTATCAAGGATTTTACACACTAATCTTAGAGAAGAGTGATGAAGTCGTTTCAGTGGCATCCATCAGGTAAACATTTTGATTCATCAGGCCGATGCAGTATTGTCAATATTCCATTTTTACGATGTATTGCTCTTGTCTACAGTGGTAGTTAATGCAAATATTCCCATGTTCTACTTGTTACCTACTAATGGGCCCACTGGAACTTGGTTAAACTTCTGTTGCTCTTCTTCTGAGCTTATTCAAGCCCCACTTGTTTCTCTCCTATTGGGCCAAAATAATATAAGTGTAAGATCAAATGCTTCATGGAGAAGTTTTTAGAGACCTGCAATATGCTTTATCCTTCGGCTTCTAGTATTTATATGGCTTCTACTTGAGGCTGAAATTTTATTTTAAGCCTCAAGGTTTTTATTTCTTCTTACTCTAAAGGAAAAAAGGGTCTTTAGGTTTTCGTCCTTTATCTTAATGAGATATATAATCGTCCCTTTATTCTTGGTATGGGAAAAAGTAGTTCCTTGTTGGATTCAGTTTGACTTCCGGAATACTATATCGTTAAATGGAGATATTGAGGAAGTGGTAGCTTATGTGGACTTGACTAAAGGAAAAGAAGAGTAGCATGTTATCTGTTTTAACATGATCGGTTGGTAGGTTATCAAACTTCTTTATTTATTGGTACTCAGGATATGATTAGGCAGGCTTTTACTACTTTGGTTAAGTAATTATTTTATCTCTTCATTGCTTTGTTGGTATGTCATCCATTTCCCAATTGGTTTTGATTGGAAAAGATAGTTGTGCTCTAGTTTGATTCACATGAGGGGATTTGCTAATTCTGTGCTAAGTATTCATTCTTGCATTTAGTAGTGTAATTCAGTGACATGGAGTTATCTTGTAACCGACAAGTCAAGTTTTTTTTGTTCAGTCTTCTTATTTTGCCTTTGATACTTTCTTCCTAAAGCTTCTTATGAGCAAGTGTTTTTTTCCTCCAGAACCTTTTCTGCTGCTTGTATACCAAACAATATGCAGTTTTAAAAGCCGTCGTTTAACTCATCAGAGGTAAAGCCATGTTTTTGATGAAAAATTGCAGGGTTCATGGCAACACAGTTGCTGAGCTGCCATTCATTGCAACTTGCAGTGAGTATCGTCGCCAAGGGATGTGTAGACGATTAATGGATGCCATAGAAAAGGTATTTTCATGCTTTACTACCTAGTTTTCGAAACCCGACTGCTATTTCATTTTATGTCACTTGATCCATTAATATTGACAAACTAGTTTCCCCTGTTACTAGAATAATATCTTTTTAAGTATTTATATTTTGTATTCTTTTAGAGACTTTGGATTGAAGTTTTCAATCTTAAGCCAAAAAATAGGTAAGTGATGTATTAAATTTCCCTTGTCAGTGAAGCAGTAGCAGATATGGATACATTTGAGTACAATATGTGGTAGGGCGTGCATGGGTCAGTTATGGTTATTTTTTGGAAGAGGAAAAACACAAGCCTTTTAGTAAACTAAAACTAAACTGGATTGACATTTAGTATGAAAATCAAACCAATCTGAGGCAATTTAGGCCTAGTCTGGGAATGCATTGCCCAAACTTACCCGCTTGATGCTTTCGAGAGTTTAAAAATCCAGAAGCATTTTAGAGCTTCCCTCCTACTATGCTTTGAATGGTGGGAACAACCACGGGAGAAGCAGTGCGCAATCTGAATTTAGTTTCAGTGACAGTTCTCACCATCATTTCAAGTCATCTGAGGGAAGCTGATGCTTTAGAATTCATGGAGAAGCATGACCTGACTAAGTTGGGCCGAGAATCCCGTTGAGTTCGGCAATTTTTACAATCAGGGTGGGAAATTCTTTTGAATGGCAATAACTTTTTGCTCTGGTGGCCATTTCCAGCGTGCTACCCCAAATTTGGAAACAACTTTTTGAGTTCTATGTGTCTAACTGCGAAGCCGCTCATTCCAAGTTTGAGACTCAAATTCATTTGTTTAGCCCTCCAAATTTGCACTTTAAAGTTATTTTTGGAAAGTTTTGGTTATTTCTAATCAGTTTAGATTTGGAGATGTTTTAAATTTTGTTATCTTCAGTCATAGTAAGATTCGAGTGTATATATATATATATATATATATAGGCCATGGCTACTATACTATTATGAGTATTGGAGCCCTCGTACTCATAAGTTGTTTTCGATGATGGAGCTTCCGAATCGACGATCCAGTCCGTTAAATATGATCTAGAGTATTTGAAACTTTTAGAAAATAAATTTCGTAAATTTTCGAAATCATAATAAAGTCCATCAAACGGGCATAAAATGAACAGTCAAAATCGAACGATGTCCTAAAAAAGGATGATTAGATCCTTCAATTCAAGATCGGAGTTATTGATTTTTATCTAGGTAGTGAATAGAATTTTCTATCAAAATTCAACAAATTTTGATTCTTTTACACCGTTAAACTAGCAAGTATCCCATACCGGCCATTAAAAATTATCAAATTTGTGACCTCTTGATCGTAAGGTAAATGATGTCGAAAAATTATAAAATTTGATTTCTATAAGTTTTAAATGCTGTAAATAACGTTTAACGGTATGGATCGTCGATTCGGAAGCTCTATCATCGAAAACGACTTATGAGTACGAAAGCGATCGTACTCATAATAGTATAGTAGCCGGACCCATATATATATATATATATATATATATATATATCTATATATATATATATATATATATATATATACTATATAGTTGGTTCTAGAATGCTATCGTAGCAAACGGGACTCTCTTTGCCACCCATTTGTTTTCGATGATGGAGCCTTCAAATCGACGATCGGCATCGTTTGTACATGTTCTATACCACTTGAAGTATCTAGAAATCCAATTCAAATCTTTTCGATATATTTCTTAATGATCAAAGGGTTTCAAAATTTGTAATTTTAATGGTCGACTATAGCGTTTTCTCGTTTAACGGTGTAAAGATATCCAAATCAATTGAATTTTTGTTAGAAAATTCTTTAAACTATTTAAAACAAGATCTATACTTTTGATCTTGATTACAAGACTCCTATCATCATTTTTTTGAGAATATTCATTTTCAGCCGTTCATTTTTGTGTCCACTCGATGGATAAGAGAACAATATCGAAAATGTATGAAATTTGATTTCTAAATACTTCAAATAGTATAGATCATGTTCAACGGTGTCGATCATCAATTTGGAAGCTCCATCATCGAAAACAAATGGGTGGCAAAAGAGCCGATTTGCTATTGATAGTATTCTAGCTCATCTCTCTCTCTCTCTCTCTCTCTCTCTCTATATATATATATATATATAGTCCAGCTACTATCCTTTTAAGAGGATGGAGGCCTTCGTCCTCCTAAGTCGTTTTAGATGATAGGAATTTCGAATCGATGACCAAAATCGTTAAAGTTGATCTAGAGTATTTATAATGTCTAGAAACTAAATTTTATAAATTTTAAAATTCGTTATCAAGTTCATTGAAGAGTCAAAAAATGAACGGTAAAAAATGAATACCCTTGTGAAAATAGATATTAGACTTTTTAAATTCATGATCGGAGTTATTAAACGTTATCTAAATAGTATAAAGAATTTTCTAGAAAACATTCAAGCTGTTTGGATTGTTCTCCACCGTTAAACAAGCAAACAGCTCATATAGACCAATCAAAAATTGCCGATTTTGTGATCCTTTGATCAGTATATAAATAATTTTTAAAATTCATGAAATTTAGTTTCTAGACACTTTAAATACTATAGATCAACTGTAACAGTTCCAATCATCGATTTAAAATCTCTATCATCTAAAACGACTTAGAAGGACGAAGACCTCCGTTCTCCTAAAAAGATAGGAGCTGGATTCTATATATATATATAGTTCGGCTGGGATACTATCGATAGTACGAAGCATTTTGTGCTATCAAGTTTTCTGCCGTTAGATTTACCTTTTTTATCATTTTCATCCGTTTGATTATACTATTCAACTAACCACCCACTTAACCCTAGGGGGCCCACATCATCCTAACCGCACATCTTTTAATCCAAGGGCGGAAAACTTAATAGCACCAAGTCATTGGTGCTATTAATAGTATTCCAGCCTAGTTCTATATATATATATATATATATATATATATATAGATAAAACTAATTTAGAGTTGATAAATAATATTTTTCTTCTTTTCAAAGAATTGGCTTCTTTGTGTATCTTTCTTTGCATCCTTCCTTCTTAACGTGGCTTAGTCTTGCGTCAGAATCTCTATAGTGTTTTTGGATTTGTTGGGGCCTCTCAAGCATCAAAGCAGCTGCATTTGTGTTACACATCCCCAAACTAGGGCTGAATTGGTTTAGTTTCCTTTTCGGTTTGATAGCTTTTATAGTAGTATAATACTTTGAGGATTGGTAAAACAGAATAGCATCGCGGTGGGTTTGCCTACTAGAAATGAACTAGCTATGAAAATGCCGATTAGGACCCAATTGGTTCATTTTTGGTTGTCCTTTTTTTTTGGCCTTTTTTCCTTACCTAATATGTAGTATTCTCATGGCTGTGCACAATATTACTGTCCATCTGCATACGGTTAATTTGAAATGAATGAACGGACTATGCATATAAAATGTTCATTTACTTCTTGTTTTAGGATGAAGTAATTAATACCAAGGTAGAATGGAACTTAGTTAAGTTACTTATATGCTAAATTTAACTCTCTGAACATTTCTGTGAAAATAGATGCTGAGATCATTCAGTGTCAAGATGTTGGTTTTGTCGGCAATTCCAGATTCAGTTAACACATGGACATCGGGTTTCGGGTTTAAACCTATGGGTAATGATGAAAAGAAACAATTAAGTAACATGAACTTGATGTCCTTTCCCGGATCTTCATTGTTGATGAAGAGATTGGATGAAACCAAAGCTGAAGAATCAGGTAAAGGCTCTTTTCCAATTTGGTTCTGTTCATTTCCTTTCACCATGCGCTTGTCTTGTTTTACATGGTTGCATCTTTTGTGGAAGTGTTGTTCGAGTAGAGCTATACAAAAAAGCATTAATGGCTTTTTCTTGAAAATTCACCCAACGGTAGAAGTTTCAAATTGAAATCATAAGCTAATTTTAGCTTCCCACCATAAATTTTTGTTTGTCAAGTGCCGGCTATTGCTTCTCGGAGTAGAGAAGGCTGAACGGGTGGTTAGTAGTCTTGTAAAACATGTAAGTTTTGGTCTGACTTTCATAAGCTCTTTTGGGTAATGCAGGGATGAGAAAGGACCTTTCTGTTAGAGAAGATGACTTACATGTAGGAGGAGATCATTCCCAAAATCTTGGGAACTCTTATGAAAATCAGAATACTGAATTTTTGTTGTCAATGAACATGACATCTGTGGAACTGGTTGATAGTCAACTGGAAAATGGTCAGCTATTTTCTCATGGAAGCGATATTTCACCCAAGGATACCTCGAATCTAGATGAGTTCGGATTCTGTCCAATACAGCAGATCATCGAGATTCAGAAGTCAGCTTCCTGACTCTCCCTTTGTTTTTACATTCTTTTTCTTGTTTCTACATAATCCATTATCAGTGTATGATTTAACTTCAAAACTATCTTTTTCTGTTTTTATTGGTGGAATTTTCAGGGTTGTGGAAGATAATCCATCTCAAATTGACCAAATACTTTCCAATACCAGTGCTCAAAATGCTGGAGAAAAGGATGAAAGCTCTTTTGATCCATCTGGGGGCCTTAATTCTGAGGGTGCTGAATCTGACATTAGAGCTTTTTCAGATGCTTCTGAACAACAAGGTGATAAGTGCTTCGCTGACAAAGAGTCAGAAAAGATCAATGAGCAGGAGATTCCTTTGGATGGATCATCTGATACTTTCAAAGATGAATTATGTGGTTCTGCGGGATGGTGCCATGCTGCAAAGGTCGGCTCCACAGGCAATACTGAAGCTTAAAATTTTATTTAATCACATATATCCTGAGGAAGAGCCACCATTCTTTCTCAAAAGTGTGCAAGATTGGTGCATGTTGATTAATTGAGAGTCACAGTTACCATTCTGTTTATTTATTCAAATGCAAAACAGAGAACCTTTGTGGTATTAGTATGAATGCTTTACCAGAAAACTCCGAAGAATGCGAAACATATTTCGGAAGACAAGCTTTTGTTTTGCAAAATGGTAGCCAACTGTTCTCAATGGTTAACCTTTTGATCCATTCATCTCTGAATTTCAATTCTTCTTTACAAATGTGGGTATATTTATTGTGAGGAGGATTTAGTCCAATGATGGATCTTATAACATACAAGATTTCAGCTGTTGTATTTCTTCACTTGTTGAAATTCATTTGGAAGTGAAAATAGTCATCGGGAAGATCTATGACGTGATATTGCGAAGTAATTACTGAGCCAGCTGTCAGACGAGTTCAACAGCATTTGACTTCTCATATGGAAATTGAGAAGTTGCTTCTCAATTTTTTCCTTCGGTTCTTTGGGAAATGTACCGAATGTGGACCGAGGATTTTTCATATGATATCAAGTGGATGAGAAATGGTGTTAGGCTTCTACCAAAAGCCAGATTGACAAAATCAGAAAATTGAATCTAGCCGAATTTTGCCTTGGGGGCCTTCCCTTTCTGGTGCTTATCATTAATGCCTTTCTAGAGCAGTTTTGATTGGTTGCATCAAGAGTCTATTGGAAAATTGAGTTAAGAGTTATTTAAAGAGGTCCAAAACAAGGACTATTTCAGCTTTCGAATAAGCATAAGGCAAACTAGCTAAAAGCATTTGAATCAATCATCAACAATCGTGTAGGGGTTAGTGAAATTAGGAGCTGCGGTAAGACGCTTGAAGAGGTTCTGACCATTTTGTAAGAAGATAATCAATCAGGAAGGCGACATTTGAGAAGATATTTGTCCAGTTCTACTAACAGACTAAATGGAGACTTCATCGTGAGAATTTTAGCTTTGTTGTACCATAATGTTGTACACATCCGCCTCTCGCTAGCTGTACTGATGAGGTCATCTTTCTGTAATTATCCATTAATGAGGTAACTTGCCAGA
The DNA here is from genome assembly GCF_001540865.1 of Ananas comosus. Lineage (NCBI taxonomy): Eukaryota > Viridiplantae > Streptophyta > Magnoliopsida > Poales > Bromeliaceae > Ananas > Ananas comosus. The sequence goes on from NC_033625.1 coordinate 6,977,247, forward strand.
ATTTCAATTAAATGCCTTTTCTTTTCTTGCTTCTCAACAAATAATAAATGCATGCATATACGTAAAACTTGTACATGTACACATTTTCGTATGCACATATATATATATGCATGCATGCATAGAGTCATGTATGTGTGTGCACACATGTGCATCTGCATATACATACATACGTACACGTATGCGCATATGCATGCAAACACTCAAGTATGTGTATGTGTGTTTGCGCCAGCACGTGTCTGTGGGCATGTTGTGCCTCGGTGTGTAACTTACACAGGTTTAAATTTACACACAATTTGACACGTGGTAATATCACTAGAGGCCTTCATATCAAATCTTGAACCTTCGGCATTATAAGAATATTGAAAAACATTTTCTTGACTTCTGATAAAAAGTACGTGGTGGCTGTGCATGTTTTAATATTTATGCTGGCAATATAAGTATTGACTAGATGTTGAAACAATGCTAAGTATTTCAGCTTTAATACTACCAAAGTTTTCGGACATGTTGGTCCCAGATTTGAGATTTGCATTAGGAGGTTTAAAAGAAATAAATACTCAAAACATACTTGTAATTATGCTTATGTGATGTGATAAATTAAGAACTTATATGCATGTGATTATGCTTGTCAATGAGTTCTGTCCTGATCCTGCTGGTTGGTACGGATCATGCTGGTGCACTGTTGGGGAGGTACAAAGGGAGTGTATTTGTATTCTCTTGGCATGTTTCAAATTGCCATCATTTTATGTTTTCTTCTATAAGTAGATTAGTCTTCTGCAAAACTGTAAAATATTATGCTTTAGCAGTAATCTGGAGTGAAAAATGATCATAAGGTAAAGTAAGAACAAGGACTCGAAATTGTGTTGGTGGAATATAGCTACGTACTGGTGATATAGTCCACATGTCATGTTGATGCTTACATTCATGCATACCGACTATTATGTGAAAAGATACAGTAATATTACTATATGCATCTAGGAATTAATGCTTGTCGCATTTGTCACCATGCATGTATTTGTTTTGAATTGAAAACTTGTCGTTTTGTCTTCATGCATGCATTTGGTTTAAATGAATGCTTGTCAAATTTGTCTCCATCTGTGAATTTGGTCGTCAGGATTCTCCCATTCTTAAAAATTTTAAATAGAGTATTTATCATTTAATTTCCAGCCATATTTGCATGTCTATATTCATGCATGTATGTGTGCTTGTACATGCACACGCACACACACACACACACACACACACACACACACACACACATATAGGCTACTATATTATTAATAGCACCAAGTCATTGGTGCTATTAGGTTTTCGACCCTTGGACAAAAGAATGTACGGTTAGGGATGATAGTGGTCCCCTAGGGTTGAGTTGGTGGTTGGTTGAATGGTATGATTTAACAGGTGAAAATTGTCTAAGGGGTAGATCTAACGGCAAAAAATTCAATAGCAAGTGCTTGGTGCTATTGATAGTATAGTAGCCGGACTCTATATATATGTGTTTGAGTGTTGAAAAATATTTTCTCTTTAATTTCACTTTTGTTTTAGTCCCAAAATTTTTGGACTGTTTTCCATGTTTTCATTGAGAGTCTAAAAGGAAATTGAGAGAATATCTTGAAAGCTCAAAAAGAATGAAATGATTGAAAACTAATCTGGCCTCATGTTGGATCATAATTTGTTTACTTTGCATCATTTGCGAGTCTTTGATTCTTAAATGAGTTAAAGATTGTTAACATAAGAATACATAGAGAAACAGTAGAATGCATTAAATTAGATAGAGGATAGGATGATCTTGATTTAAATTTTAATCATACAATATAACGGAACTTTAGTTTATACTATTGGAAGATCCACCTCAATGGTGTTTTGCTAGATTTTAGTAACTAGGAAGCATAGTTCCGAATTGATGCAAGTACTTCAGTTGTTTGTCTGAGTGAAGGGCAGGTGATGAAGTGAAACTTCAAAGTAATATAAAACAGATGGCTTCTAAGGATTGGAATTCCTCGTAGTTATGAAGTCAAGTTCTCAAACCTTCACTTTCGACTTCTATAAACTGACCTTCAACTGAACAACCCCTTCATATGTAAAATTTGGAGCTCCTTTCTTTTTTCCCTTTGATGGGGGATATTGCTTATGTAGTTGGAATCTTCTTTTTTTCTTGTAATTTTTCAATTGATCATCACCTTCCTTTCCAAAGAGGATCTGCATCAACTGAAACAAAGCCCTCGTCATCAGCAAAGACTCTTAACTACTAAGGTATGTTTACTGTTCTGAATTTTGTGTTATCTACCACTTGGCAATATTCCTTAAAATTCGTTGCACCGAACAATCATTATCTTCATTTTATGGTGTTTTCCAGTGGTATACTTTTGCAAGTGGAAGAGAAAAAGAAAAACTATCTACTATAAAATAGATTGTGTTTTGAATTCTTGTAGATGTCCAAATTCAATTAATTACGATTGATTTACCGGTATATATAAAATGATTGGTGCACTACTGTATGAATTTAATCAAAGGATTATTCAGATGAAAAATCTAAGGTGATTCAGTTTGTATTGTGCATCTATGCTTTTCTGTTTTTGTTGAACTTGTGTGGTAGATTTGCGCCAGAATGGAATGTTTCTTGTAAATTGAAGTCCAATAGTGCTTTTTCACTTTGTTTTCGTAAGAGTAGTATTAACCTCGAGTGGCCAATATTTTTTTTTTGTATTAGTGGATACTTTAGAAGGTCAAGCTATGTTTCAGCTCAAGATTGCACATGTAGGACAAATAAGTTGAAATATAGTGCCTTTTATAATAAAACTTTTATTGAACTGTAAGGAACAAAAAATGGAAGCTTTTCATGATTTTGTTAGTTACTTACCTGTTTCTTGGTAACATTGAATTGTCAGATTTAATTGAAAGAGTAAGTGTTCCATCGGAGTGAGTTATATCAATTTTGTCTGGAAGGAAATAAAAGCTTTTAGTAAATTCTGTAGCAGGAGAAAATGATAAGTAATCAATCCCATGAGTTATTTTTAAGTTGATTTTGAGGGATAGTATACTGTCTACTCAAAAGATTATGCAGCCTTTAAATAGTTAAATTCAATCGAGGATTTAAGTGCCTAACGGCACGAGCAGTGCTGTACCGTGCTGACAATATATCGGCACAATAAGATTCTTGCTGAGGGCACGGCGCAGAGTCCTCTTTTCTTTGAAATTAGCAAGTAGTTATCTCAATAAAATGCAAAAAGATTCTATAAATTTATATAATAAGCAATAAGAATATATCAGTGCGAAAAAAATAATTTTTTTTGCCATAGTGTGTCGGCACGTAGATGTTTTTGTGACCGGCACACATTGGCACGTCATGGCACGGACCGTGCTGTACCGTGTCAGCAAGTAATCGGCACGATCTCGTGCCATGACGCTAAATCCTTGAATACAATAATATACTAAAAATTTATAGAATTAGGATGTAAATAACAATGCTAATTTAATCTTTTTTATTTCACTTACATGTGCGTTACCTTAATTCCTAGTGACACTTTGTTTAGTATAAGCAATTGTGGCCAGAGAACCTGTTTGTTCTAGCTGGAGCTTTTGTAGAATTGCTATTTGAGTAGAGTTGCTTAAAGCAGCACTAACGACTTTATGCATTGAATCATTGCCAAACCATTAGACTTCTGTTTGACAGATGCTACTCCACTGTTCTTCTTGAAGTAGGGAATTGTTCCGAAAGTGAGGCTAACAGGCACTTGGTAGCTTCTTGTATTGACTTAGGGTGCTAAAATGGCTCATTATCTTCTCTGCAACCGTGATGCTTGCTTCTGATTGCTCCTCCAATGAACTACTGCACTTGTTTATTTTGCGTTTTCCTTTTTATTTTTAATGAAGTATTTCCTACAAATTAGCAATTTTTGTTCATTAGCATGATCAATTAAATAGTGATTTTAAGCATCTAACTTCATTCTTGGTTTAGATATGCCTTTGCAACTAATTGGCAGGGTGCACTTTTAATTGTATACTCTAATCCTTGTAAATCATAACTTTGTTGGGTGTACTAGTTTGTGTTCTAATGACATTTTTATCTTAAATATGTGAACATCGAACCTATTTGGAAGAAGTAGATTGGATGTTGATTAATGGAATGGAGTAGATTGGATGATGATTAATGGAATGGTATATCTTCTCATTCAAATTTAAGCTCTATCAAACTTATATTTTGAACTATCAATATCAGCATGTTATGGTGAACAAGGTATTTATGCATTCAAACAAGCTGTAAACAGTCTGTCGGTATCCTTGGATTGTATGCTGAAAAGGCAGAAAAAATAATTGATCCATGCTAATTTACTTGCACTAATTTTATGCAATGAATTCATATGAGAATTGTGGTTTGTCATTACCAGATATTAGTTTTCCCTTGCAAGTTACACTTCGCCTAACCCAATTTGTTTATCTGTTTTATTTTTGTTCAGTTAGTGTGTCTGACAATGCAGCATTGAGATGTAGGAGTAAAACTGTCATTCTCATTCAATTCTTCTGTACACAATTCTTGTAAATATTTTTTTGTCCATTCTGAGCTATCTATAATGTTTTAACTAAACGTCCCGGGTGCATTCAAAAGAGAGCAGTTCATTATTTCTTTATTTATCTGAACCTTTCATTCAGGTCAGAGCTGAACAGCACCCAAGAAAACTAGGCAATGCTGGGAGATTTCGACATCTGAAAATTTTTTCTGCAGCAATAAACAGAAGCCGGAATCTCGATGCAAGTTAAACAACATGATAAAAGCCTTTGATGTGATCAACAGAGTGGAGATCCTAAAGTTATAAGCCCTCACATGGTTTATAAATATAATGAAGCAGCTTTTGCTTGAAGTGTGAAAACTGTGAATGGCTTTTTTTTTGGTGTGTGAGAGAGATTGTTGTCATTTGATGATAGTATCACATGTGTTCTACATTTATATGCTGCTTTTCTAGCTTCAAGAAAAGTAATTCATCAGTAAATCTGGAAACTGAAGGGGGTTAATTGCATTCTGATGGTTCTGAACTTCATAGAAAATTGAGGTAATTAGTTAAGAGTCTGCAACACAGACAGTTCCTGGTAAGTAGTGTTAAAATGTGTAGGCAATTTATTTGCAACTATATTCATATTCACTTGCTGGTAGAACCCCACCTTTTTTGTTTTGCAAGAGAGAGATGGTGAATTGATTTGGGGGTGTTTGTGACTTAAATTGTATTTTGGTCTTTTCTTTGATCTCATAATTTCAATGATAGAGATATTGGATTCAAAATGTTACTCTAATGCCATGCTAATCGGTTATAAATGGTGAATCTATGCATGAGAATATATCTCAACAATGATCAGAGACATGACTCAAAATATTGGTGGTGTGTTGGTTAACACTTGACAGGATTCAGGAATTGATAGTGGAACTAAAACTTTTTAATGTGGTAGATTTATAAATGTCTAGGGTTTTGCTTGGGATTGTATTGTAAAAGCATGTTCTTTTATACTTTATAAGGCTTAAAAATTTCGAAGTACTTTTATCTTTACTTGTCAAATGCTATAAAATTACGGTGGCAACTGTAAATACATTTTCTTACTGCAATACCAAATTAGATCTAAATGATTCTGCTTCATAACCACCGAGCATTGGACCAAATAGATTGCCTTGATGGCCTGACCCCAATTAGAAAAAAGAAATGAAACCTAACAAGTATTAAGAGGACCAAAAAAAAGAAAAAAAGAAAAAAAAGAAGTGTATGGAGGAGACCCACACCTGAGCTTTTGCTCTTTTATTAATTACACAATCGTTTTGATCGGATGTTGCACATATAATTCTATAAGATTTAAAGATATGTAAAAGTATATCATTTTTTTTTCAATTTCGATAATTAAGTACGATGATCGAAAAATAAATTGAACCAAACTTTATTTTTTGTTTCCCCTTGAATATGTTAGAATGAAAAAAAAGAATCATTATTATTATTATTGTTATTATTGTTATTATTATTATTTGTGTTTTGAAGCTTATAAAATTATATGCAACATATAAGACCAAAACGATTGTGTAATTAATAACTTTAATTGAAGAGAGTGGTCTACTGAAGTATTTGATAATGTTTAAGGGATATCTTTATCAGATTTGAAAGTTCATGAACTAAGTTCAGAGGGTCTCTATATATTTTACCCCAAAAAAAAAAAAAAAAACAATACTAGCCATACTACGACCATTTTCTGGTTATAAGGGTACAGCTCTGTAATCCAATGACTCATTTTCTTTTGCTAGTCTTATTATTTTTCTTTTATAATTACTCAAATGCCATGGATTGTAATCGTACAATCCTTTTTCGGTTATAAATTTAGCATTTCTCAGAAAAAAAAGAAAAAACTTCAAATATCACCTCTATGGTTTTGTATTTTTTTATTTTAGTATCCTGTGGTTTAAAGTGTATCAATTTAGAATCCTATGATTTCGTTTTTCTCTTTTTATTATCCCCTCCACTATTTTTTTTTTATTAAATCACAAAATTAAAACTAAAAGATACTAAAGTAAATATTCGATAAACCTAGGTGGGATATCTAAAGTTCTTGCATATAATGTAACGAAATATTAACGGGGGAGCTAACGAAATGAGAAAAATAAAATCATATGGCACTAAATTGATATACTGTAAATTAAAGAGTACTAAAGTGAGAAAGTATGAAACCACGTACGGTTATTTGAGGCTTATCCAAAAAAAAAAGAAGAGAGAGAAGAAAAGAAAAGAAAAGAAAAGAAAAGAAAAGCCAATAGCAATCCATGGCATTTGAGTGCTGATTTTGGCAACTTTAGTGGCGTGCGCTGTCGTCTCCAAAATTCCAAATAGAGCAGACAGCAATAATCAATGCAGTAGTGAAACATCACTTTAGACTGAAGTTTACAGTCTTCAAATGCATCGCATTCTCACCATATTTTTCATAAGCTTAGACCGGCCAGTGCTGATAAATTGTAAAGTTCAAATCACAGACCTAAAATATTAAGCGAAAATTTCAAAAACCCTCCCTGTGGTTTCGTAGTTTCTCATTTTGCCCCCCTATGGTTTAAAATGTATCAAATTGCCCCCCCCCTGTGGTTTCATTTTTATCTTTTCGGTAGCTTTTTTTGTTAATATTTCATTAAATTATATACAAAAAACTTTAGATACCCATCTAGATTTATCAAATATTTATTTTAGTATCATTTAATTTTAACTTTATCACTGATTTAAGAAAAAAAATAATGAAATTGATAAGAAAAAGAGAAAAAAGAAACCACAGGGAGGCAAATTGATATATTTTAAACCACAGGGGGGCAAAGTGAGAAACTGCGAAACCACATAGAGAGTTTTTGAAGTTTTCCCAAATATTAAACCCTCAGTTTTAGTATTTGAATGGTAAATTCTTATATACCAGATTATTATTATATTTTCAGAGCTTGGTTTTCATCTCTATGTATCTAATTATAATATTTTTTTTCCCATTCAATGTAAAATTATTACGCGAAGCTTAGAATTAAGCCAGATTCGTAGCTTAAATGAGTCAGCGTTCTGCCCTGTGGCGGAAGGTTAGGATGGGCCGAGTCACGTTCGAAATGGTGGGAGGTCAGGTTGAGTCGAGTTATATTCGAAGTGGCGCGAGGCTAATTAGGTCGAGTTACAATCGAGACCGGTGGGCGCTGTATTCATATGCTTTAAGTGAATTAATTGCGTATTTTTAACAACTCGAACTTCTAGGATTAATGATTAGCTGCAACGATCCGACACATATTAGATTAATTTAAAATTGAAAATCACCCGGAAATATATTTAACAAAAGCTAATATTTCTCCATCTTCACCTCAAACAGTACTAAAGTCGAGCCCTAGCATCAGATCCTGCACGATGTATATCATTAGTTTAGCTTTGAAGGTCATGTTTAAGTCCACCAACCAATAGTTTATTATTTTGCCATTTTCATTTTCATTTTAGGTTCCACCAACTGCTTGTTTTTAATTCTAGAAAGGTGTAAAACACAACCAGAAGTTCAGCTAGTCCAACACTCTCAGCCATTGTCACCTTTGAGAAATTTAAATCATATGAATTAAAAGTTTTATACAGCAAAATCAAAGCTTTAAAATATCTAATAATCAAATCTACAAGAGTCATAGATCGGACAGTTGTGACTAATAACTAATAATTTCTGTGCCAGTCGACATAGCCCGGCATGACCGACACCGTATCGTATGTGCTGCTCGTACTGATAAGCCTATATCATTTGTACTGATATTTGATTAGAACGTTTGTTGAGCCGTGCTGGAATATTATGTTATGCTGGTGGTGTAGCAATAGAGGATGCGCCAGTGACACGACAATCCTTTTCGAGCATGCTTTTTTATACCTTTTTTTTTTAAAGGACTAGCTCTATATATAGAGTCCAAACTCATCCACTGCTACTTCATCCAAAATCAGGTCAAGTAAAGAGCTAAATTTGCTATGGCCAAGCTCCTCTTCATCTCCCCACACACACTAAAAGCTCTCCTCCTCTTCATCACCATCTCCACCACCACCACCACCATTCTCGCTCTAAAACATCCTCATGATCACAAACTCCGCCATCGCGGCGGCGGCGGTGGCGGCCACGGCCGCCCCGAGAAGTTCACCCACCTCCACTTCTTCTGGCACGACATCCTGACCGGCCGCGACCCCACGGCCGTCTCCGTCGCCCGTGCAGCCTCGACAAACGCATCCGCCACCTTTTTCGGCGTCGTGAACGTCATTGATGACCCACTGACGGTACCGTCGATATGTCTCTAAAAGCTTAAGCGGCTGAAAACCGATCTTACTATAAGATATTTCAATTCGTTTGATTTGAATTGGTCGACAGCACTTTAATTTCGAAATTTAAGTTAATTATTTATTTTAATAAATTTATAGTTATGAAAATGGTATAAAACATACTAACTAAAAATATAAAAATAAAATTTAAAATGCTTACTATTCAAATCAAACAAATTACTAAGTTGGATAATAAAATTAAAAATTTGAAAGATTAGATAGTTGATTTAAAATATTCAATAATTTGCATAATTAAGTTTCGTACGTTTTTACCAATCATGCTCACACTCACACGTGACCGATATATATTCTACATGCCCAATGTCCTGCTAATTATAAACTTAAGTTGTTAGAGAACGGTATTTGAATCATTAATTTGTGCTCGTCAGGCGGGCCCTGCGATGGCTTCGAAGCTGGTCGGGCGCGCGCAGGGCCTGTACGCGTCGGCGTCGAAGGAGGGGGTCGCGCTGATGATGGCGATGAACTTCGCGTTCACGGAGGGGGAGTACAACGGGAGCACGGTGGCGGTGCTGGGGCAGAACGCGGCGTTCTCGGACGTGAGGGAGATGGCCGTGGTCGGCGGCAGCGGCGCCTTCCGGCTGGCCAGGGGCTACGTCCAGGCCAGGACGCACAGTCTGGACGTGAAGACTGGAAACGCAGTCGTGGAATATGATGTCTTTGTTTGGCATCACTGATTATATTTATTTATTTTCACATATATTTGCCCTGCCCTGCATTCTGTTTTCCTATTTCTTGTTTTTATTTTCCTTTCGGCTCTATTTCTATTTTATTCCCTCCTCGTTTTCGAATCAAACGCTCCCTAATTTAATGTTATTTTTGTTCCGTCATATTTTACCATCTTTTTCTTTCGAAGATACTATTATATTATTATATTTTATCTAAGAATAATTGCTTATATGTCCCTTAAAATTTTAAAAATATCTTATTTATTCTTTTTTTTTTTTTTCAATATACTCTTTATATGTTTCTTCGTTATTCCAAAATATCCCTGCAATTACCACCCGTTAAGTTAACTTGGAATAAACGTGAGCAAAATATCTACCACAGTTAAAAAAAATTAAAATACCACTTTTGTCCTTAATTTAAGGGCAAATAAAAAATATTAGTGATGGTAGAAGTGTATATTTGAAAAAATCAAAAAGTAAAATACTTTTTGTACCCTAATTTAAGGGCAAATAAGAAAAAAGTCGATGATGGTAGAAGAGTATATTTAAAAGGGCAAAATAGTAATTTCATAGAAATAATTTCAACTCTAGGGATATATTAACGTAAAAAAAGTATTTTCAATATTAGCCATCTAAGAAAAATAAATCAGAAAGTCAGAAACTTTTTAAGGATATATAAGCAATTGCTCCTTTTATCTATTTTTACACTATATTTTAGAGTTATTTTATTTTCTATTTCGTACTTTTTTTTTTTATATAGATATTACTTACCTGTTTTTTTTTCTCACCTATTGTTAACAAATCTATTGCTTTAGATGAAATTTAAGAAGTTTATTAAAAAGACACCGGTTAAATAGTTTTAAAAAATATATGAAATGAATCTCCATAGACTAATTAAAAATTTCTATTAATTATTTTTAAATTATGTTTATTATTTTTATTTATTTTTGTTATTTTTTATGTCAAAATAAATTGAATATATGCTCCGTCATTCTTAATCATTATTTTTACCGGTTTTCGTGTAAAATTATATATTTACACAATAATATAGGGCTTGAAAAAAAGATAATTAAGTAGTGCCTCTTAAAAAAAAAAAAATAGTACAGGATGGAAATTGAAAAAATATTTAAAATATAGTGTAATTAAGACCTTTTTTTTTTTTTTTTCGTACAATAGAATGTGTCCGATGCATCTGAATCAATTGTAGTGCAATTTAAGGTTATGATTTGAGTTTTCAAAATTAAATAGAACCAGCTGGGCAATATAACTTTGGGACAGAGTCGTACCCCGACCGAGTTATAATTAGAGATACATGCAGTTGAAGACATAGCGGTTGTAATCACATCTTACCGATTTAGAAGTGCGTAGTTGAAAATGGCAACGCTTAAAAATTGCATTTATTACAGATTTGGTTATTTTATATGCGAGATAATGCGATGAATTTCAAACAACAAAGTCATCTCTCTTTTATTTATTAAAGAGACAATTGAGTTGGTAATTACTCTTTTAAGTAGAATTACTTTCTCCATACGCCGCATTTCTATCTATATACTTTGATTTAGATTTAAATGCAACAATTGCGCCTTCATCTGCAGCTAGGTCCAACTGTAGCATATATATGAGATACAGTCACAGTAAATTAAATTAAAATTTGTGTGCTTATCAATCAGTAGTTATACCTGCAACGCGGATTTAAATACAAGTAATCAANTATATATATATATATATATATATATATATATATATATATATATGAGCTAGAATACTATCGGTAGCAAACGAACTCCGTTGTCACCCATTTATTTTCGATGATGGAGCCTCCAAATCGACGATCGGTACCGTTGAACATAATCTATACCACTTGAAGTGTTTAGAAATCAAATTTCATATATTTTCGATATATGAAATGGAACGCTGTTATCAATAATTGTGTCTACGCACTTAATAAAATCAAATGCGATAAATGGAACGCCCAACAGCAGCTGTTTGGCATGGCATCTGAAACAACTTTTTTACCACCAGAAATGAGAAGCTTTTCTGGACACACAGCATTCAGCTAAATGAGTGCCGAGCTGTTGTAATGTAATTCTTCAAGCATCTTTTACTCAAACAGCATCGCTGAAGGTCAGGAAGAGCAAACCAAGATCTCAGCACAAGAGTTCGAATCGGATATTTTATACCCTAACAACTTAAGTAGAGAAACATAACTTGGTATATTATGGGTCTGGAAAATGCAGCCAAAAAAACCAGTCTATGATATTTATTACAAAGCACCATCTAATCACAGAGTGCGACGAGTTTGATTTCTCAACACATATTAGAGGAAATGAGGGGAAAAATAAAAAAAAAAATGTTGCAGCACCATAGCACCTTACAAAGGCTACAATTTAGGATAATGCAACACGACTCTGATCGGCAGCATCACAATGATGTCCATAAAGAAGAACTTCAGACTCAGTACCTATGGGCCAGCTTCTCCTTCTCCTTATAGTACTGAACATACCTGCATGTGATAAATAAAAGGTTAGAGATGTAGGATCGAAATGCTTCGAAAGAAAAAAAGAAAAATTAGTACCAGTTTTATGACATTTGAAACAAGAACTTTTTTGACGGGGAGAAAGTTAACAAAAAGTCAGGCAGAAGCTGCAATCCTCCCAACATAAATAAAAAGCCAAATCCAAATTAGGGCTCTCTGAATAGATACGGAAAAAAAAAAAAAAAATCCTTGATCTACAGAAATACACATCAACATCATTTTAGGATGGCATACTCGCAAATTCTGGATATGCTGAGCATCATAAATGCAAGGATGAATGATTTACAGTACTGAAGTTGCACTGTTGTCCAGTAAGTACACGAATACCGATTTTTCTGAAAGAGTAAATATGCAACAGTTTGTTCACTTTTAGAAAGAGGGGGAAAGAAAATGCTTTAGAATAGAAGCTTGTCTTTAGGCAAGAAATTATTTTTTAACAGGCAAGAATTTTCGTGCCAGCCGGCACGGTCCAGCACACATAGGGGTGGAAACGAGCCGAGCTCGAGCGAGCTTATGTCAGCTCAAATTCGGCTTGAAATTAATTTCGAGCCTAAATCTAGGCTCAAGCTTGGCTTGAAATTAATTCGAGGCCGAGCTCGAGCGGAGCCTAATTTCGAGTCGAGCCGAGCTCGAGCTCTAAACGAGCCGATTGAAATTCTCGACATTATATAATCAATAGTTTAATTTTTATAGAACATTACCTACAATTTGATGCAATATGTCCAATAGTTTAAAATACCAAATAATTATAAGAAATGTGAGCTAGGGTGACTTCCTGACTTGATAAGGATCTGAGAGAGAGAGAGAGAGAGGAGAGAGAGGAGGAGGAAAAAAAGTAGGGATTTGAAAATTTGAATGTTATCATATTTTAGGGTTATGTGCAACAGTGAAAGTCTGAAAGAGAGAGTGTGTTATGTAAATTTAGAGTTTTGCTCAATTGCACGGTTGTACTTGTTGGGTTTATTTTATGGACAACAATAATGGCCCAAATTAAATTAAAGCCTATATATAATTAAAATATATATATATAATATAGAGTCCAGCTACTATACTTTTATAAGTATTGGCTCCTTTATACTCATAAGTTTTCGACCTTAGATTTATTCCATTAATCATTTTCATCCATTAGATCATACTATTTAACCAATTACCCATCAACCTAGGGGACCACTATCATTCTAAGTGAGGCCACCATCATCCTAACCACACATCCCATTAATCAACGGTTAAAATTTATGAGTACAAGGGATCTATACTCATAAGAGTACAGTAGCCCACCTATATATATATATATATATAGGAGTCCAGCTATGGTGCTTGTAAAAGCACCAAGCATTTGGTGTTTGTAAATTTTTTACCGTTAGATCTACTTCTCGAATCATTTTCAACCATTAGATTATACTATTCAACCAACCACCCACTCAACCCTAGGGGGCCCACATCATACTAACCCATATCTCTTAATCCAATGACTAAAATCTACAAGCACCAATAACTGATACTTTTAAAAACACATGAGCTCAATTATATATATATTATATATATATATAATATATATATATATATATATATATATAATATTACTTTCGAGCTTTTCGAGCTTTTCGACCTATTCGAACGAGCCGAGTAATACTCAAGCTCGGCTTGAAATGAATTTCGAGCATTTTATTTTGTTCAAGCTCGGCTCATTTAATTTCGAGTCGAGCTCGAGCGAGCCGAATATCGAGCCGAACACGAGTCGAACGCGAGCCGGCTCGCTCGTTTGCCAGCCCTAAGCACACATACTCCCTCTTGTGTGTTTAGCCTTAACCAAACCTCACTACTTATAAGCTCCTAGATACAATGAACCTAGACACACACTAACTCTCTCATTATGACACATATTAACTCACCCTCATAATGAGCCAAAAGCCTAAGAGTCACCCCATAACTCATGGGAGTTTCATAACCCTTGAGTTTCCATCATTGATGGGAGAGGTTACAAAACCCCTCATCTCTCCATAGCGGGTTGGGTTCGGGTCACTTTAACGACCCGCTCCGCTAGCGAAGTTGGGCCACTGTCAAAGAGAAGTCAGCGGAAAACATTTTGTCCGTGACACTGTGCTGAGCATGCCAACATATAAAAATGGGGCCCGTGCCGTAGCATGCCAACGTGCTGTGCTGTGTCATGCCGGTGGCACATCAGCATGCAACATTCTGCTGAAACTTACAGTGTAGAACAACATTCTATACTGTGATTAAGATGAGTAAAGCTGTAGTATATATGGCTAAGCTATGGTGTGCACAAATTTCACTAAAAACTAAACCCAGCATAGCGGCTTGAGCAGGATTTAGTGGAGTGGGTTCGTAGCAGCCGTTTTAGCAGCATTAGGCTTGCTAAAGCAAGAGCTATAAAGCAGGGTTGAGGCGCACGCTCTGTGCCCAAAAGCTTGGAAATTGCAAACGCGTGAGTTTGGAAATTAAATAAAATGATCAAAACCGTATAAATGGATTATAGATTTTACAGTTTTTTGTCTTTGGTTTGTTAAATCATAATATCTTGAAAAAGATAATGGTTAGTTGTTTTTTCTTCAAAATCATATATATTTTCTATAAGGAATATAGATATATTACGTGATTTTTTTTTGTTTAGTCGGCTATGAGATCGTAGCAGAAGAGGGGTTCCTCTCTCTTGCACCTCATTCTCGATCCGATCGGAAGCCCCTACCTAGAAATCTCAATAAAAATCCAAAAAAACACGTCCATTTTTAACAACATAAAAAGGGATCTCCTTGTCATTCTCAATCCAATTGGAACCCTAAAGACTGCGAATTTACACCTACGTTACTCATAGCCCTAACCATTTTTAACACCAGAAAAAGGGATCCCTGTCTCAATCCTACAGTGAAACTTCGACTAAAACTCGAAGCCCTAACCATTCTCGACGCCGGAAACAGCGATCTCTACCTCGTTCCCGAGCAAATCGAAGCCCTAACAAGACATGGATGGATCGATCGACGACGAAGGGGAGGAGAGGGGTGCTTACGAGTAGGTTCCGACGAGGGGGCTGAGGAGGAGGGTGGCGGAGAGCCAGTTCTCGGAGACCTTGTGGTGGATCTTGGTGGTGATGTCCTTCCACAGCCCCGGCATCACCTTCTGCTGGAACGGCGATAGCGCGTACACCACCGCCTTCATCCTCACCGGCGTCTTCCCCATCTCCGGCGATCTCCTTCTCCGATCTCTGCTCCCTCTTCTTCGAGATCGATCGAGCGCTAGGGTTTCGTGCTTCCAGACGAACCCTAGCAGCGACTATTTGACCCGACGATGGAGAGCGAGGGCGAGGTCGCCGAAATTTGTGCATAGACCTGGTGTATGGACCGCGGTTTCGCGAAAACTCTAGCGAAGGGTATGGATGGAAAAAGGATTTTTATTTCAAATAAATCCTTAAAAAAATTATATATTGGCAATCGACTCTATCAAAATTTTATTTGGTTAAATAATTCTATTTTGTTCAACTCAACATAAGAACAAATAAAAAATAATAAATCATTCATTGTCTTTAAAATTTTAAAAAAATTAAAAGATAACGAATCATTTACTATTTACTACTTTTTAAAGAAAGAAAATAAATTTATCGCTTGCCAAAGACGGTAAACTATTAACCACCTTTCCCATTTTATTCAATTTAGTAATGAATTAGTAAAAAAGAATCAGTTTGCCATATAAAAGTTTAGTAGGATTATATGACTAATTAGAAATTTTTTAAGAATTATTTTTTAAAAATTATGGTAAATTACGCTGCTAGTCCTTGAACTTTAAATTTTCTTTCCTTTTGGTCCACAATCTATTGATTTCGATGTTCCATTTTGATTATCAGTGTCTAAAAGTTCCACTAGTATTTTATTCCATTGGAGGATTGCTATTTTTTGAGCACTTTAAAATATAAAAATAGCTATATTTGCACATAGTTTAAACAGAGAGAATAGTTGTGTATCTGCACTGCACTCAATAAAAACAGAGCCACAAACTGCAGTGCTACAAACAAGAATTAAACAACACTTCTGATATGCACCACTTAATGCCCTGATTTGGTGTCAAATTTTCTAATATGATTGTAGAACAAAAAATTTAATGTTTTTATTTATTCAAAAGTTTTGCTATCTATAATTTCTTTAATAAAATAACATACTTCACCTAAGAAGTGATTTATTCTATTCTTAAAATTAAAATAAAATCTAAACACTATTTCAATATAAACATTTGATCATACTTATCTATCCATCAAATATATAATTTTTTTAAAATAAATAAAAACATTAAATTTTTTGTTCTACAATCATATTAGAAAATTTGACACCAAATCAGGGCATTAAGTGGTGCATATCAGAAGTGTTGTTNCTTAAAATTAAAATAAAATCTAAACACTATTTCAATATAAACATTTGATCATACTTATCTATCCATCAAATATATAATTTTTTTAAAATAAATAAAAAAGATCAACTGAACAAAATATCTAGCTTTGTTCGCAGATATGATAGTTTGTGCACCAGTTAGAATATCTTCTACTGATGGAAAAACAGATTTAACATTACCAGAGTTCAACCGACCGAACCTAAAGTAAGTGGCAAAAGATTTGGTGGTTGGTACCCGAGACTCAAGTTCGAATCCTAGTTGATTCACATTTCCAGCTAAATTTATTTCTAAATGAAACAATCAAAGCGGATAACGTGCTACCTATCTCTCTCTCAAAAAAAAAAAAAAAAACATTTCCAGAGTTCAACGCAGGAAAGTTCAACCAATAAAAGCTGCATAGAAATTACAAAAACAGGAAAACATAAAGCCTTTTACATTAAAAAGTTTCATTCTTCTGTGCAGTGTGGGTTTCAAAGGTTCTTCACAAGGGATTGCATATTTCACACAAAACAATAAAAAGAAACACTTGAAGCGAAATATCACTTATAAGATCCCCAGTAGAAACCAATGAAATAGTATTTTTCCCTTCTAAAAAGTTACATCAACCACCTCATTATGAAAAATTAAGTAAAAAAAAAAAGCAAAAATAAATACAATTGATACACCATAAGTGCCGATAGAGTTGCGCTAGAAAAAGCCTTTCACACATCAAATGAATGCTCCTGCAGTCGAATCAGTGGAAATAAAGACCAAAAAACCAAGCCCACTGAACCAATACAAATCATGACTTTTCCGACATAAAACCGCCCCGAAGAGAACCAGAGTATAGTCTTTGGGAGTGCTCTTGATTTCTCTGAGAAAAACCTCTCGAACCGTTATAAAACACAACTTAGACCTGCCCTATGCCTGCCCAGTATAGAACCATTTCGTAAAACACTGCATAGGATACAAATCACACAAATCGGGAACACGTGTTTTGACTCGTAACGCTCCACAACCCACACGCTCGGATGAGATCTGCTCGCCATTGATCGGCAGAAAGTGGCGAAAGTCTTGAGTATAAAAAGATCTTCTTGTGTAAATCGTTGTTATACTGCATACATTGATAGTTTTTTGACCAAAGGAGGCTCCAATGTTGACAAGAATTGCTCCCATGCACCAACTCCGAGCATCTGATAATAGCAATCTCATTATTTTGGGAGTATCATTATTTTGTGATAGTGAAAGGTGGTGAAGTTATACCTGTTTATACCCATTCAAAACCTGGCATACTTCGTTGTGTAGATCCTCACTTCTTATTTCCTGGTAAATAGCAGCAAAAGATGAGCTAAAAATGGCTTAATTTGGGAAGTCATTGCAACTTGTAACAGAGGCTTAATATTTCTTACCTGCCAACTTGCAGTGGCTTTGCAGATGAAAGCAAGTGATGTCATGGCTCCCTTTGGATTTGCTCTGATCTAAAGGAGTTGAAAATACATAGTTCAAAAGCAAGCACTGTTATGTGCGAAAAAAACCCTAATATAAAAACAGAGAGACAGAAGAATATACCATTGCACAAAGACCACGGAAAGCATCCTCTTTCTCGTAATCGTCTCGTATCCTGCACATATGATAGCTATATAATAGCTGGAAAAGTTTAAAAGGAAGCAATATAATGGCTTTGTAGTGGATATAATTTAGAGGGGCTAAATGTAGGATTTTATATTTCAGGGAACAGAAGTGCAAATGTGGGATTTTTTCAGGCTGTTCTGCCTTTTAGCCCTTCCAGAACCCAGGTGTTTGGCTAAGAAATTAGTCCAAGCGCAAATTAGTCCAAGCGCATTCATTGCATAAGAGGCAGTGGCTTCGGGTCACAAAAGCAAAAGATCAAGTTTGAATCTTCGGAGTAGATTTTAATGAAAAAGCTAAGAGCGCATCTTTGGACAGGCCTACTCAACAGCACTACTGCAGAAACTCCATCCTGGCTAACATGCATAAAGCATTAAAGAAGATGCAACGACTTACATGCAAAGAGCATTACACCAAGGCTGCACAAAGTGTTCCATATGTGGTGCTACAATTTCCGGACAGACCCAGCCAAGCCTCCCAAGAGTGATGGCACTATTTTCGATAAGTGACTTGTTGAGACCCTGTTCCTCATCAGAAAAGAAACAAAAGGCGCGTTAATCTCAAGCAAAATACAAAAAAAAGTCAGTCGTATAGACTCACCTCTGGATTTTGCAAAATTAGAACCAACAATGAAATGACCGTCAATGCTACAGGGGAGATTTCTTGGCGAACCTGAATCAAATTATAGAGAAAACATTAGAATTTATAAGAAAATTCAGGGTTTTTCTTTTGGTGTGTGTTGGGGTGGGGTGGGGGAGGAGGGGTTGGGTGGGGTTCATCAAGTGGCATATCCAAACACTTTCAAAAGGAAAAATGAGATAACAGAACTTCGACAACCAAATATCCTAAAGTATGCATATGACTCAATTTTATGGAACTTTCAGTGGATCAGAATAGCCAATGGCCTCCTTACTTAAAACTACACATAGCAATAACTCCAACAAGGTACTATCTGACATAGACCATTGGAGAATGATAATGAAATGAGCGACCTGTACATGTTTCGTATGGCTATCTTAATTCCTACATAATCATGAAAACCTAATTAACTGTTGATACCATAGCCAAATTGACAAATGTGTGCTAGTACTTCAAAATTTTCAAAGCAGCACGCTAAGTGTATTTGCTCGTACAACAATAGGGCCTGTTTGGCTTTGCTGCTGGGGAAGTAATTTCGGCAAAATTGATTTTTATTTGGAGAAATGATTTTCATTCAAAACTGTATAGCATTTAGTTGAGATTAGTATGAAAATAATTTTTCTAAATTGATTTTGTAAAAGTTGTTTGGCAAAATTTTGTACTATGTGAAACTAATAAATTTTTCTGCTGAATTTGAATTCAAAACTTGAATTTGAATTTAAACTTTAAAATTTTGAAATTAAAATTTGCACCAGAACTTAAAACTTGATATTTGATTTTAAAATTTGAAATTTAGAACTTAAAATTTATTTTAGATTTAAAATTTAAAGTTTTAAATAAATTTTAACATTTTTGGAAATTTTAAATTTAAAAATTAAAATATAAAAATTAAAGTTTTAAGAGTTCAAATTTAAATTTAAAATTAAAATTTTTTGACTTTTGAAAATTTAAAATTTTTAAATTTAAATCTAAATTTAAATTTTGCAAATTGAAATTTAAATTAAAATTTTTGAAATTTAAAATCTAAATTTTAAGCTTGAAATTTAAAAATTTTGAAATTTAATCTTCATTTTAAAATTTAAATTTGAAAATTGAATTTAAGATTTAAAATTTAAAATTTGAAAGTTGAAATTTGAAACTTGAAATTTTAAATTTTAAATTTAAAACTTGAAATTTAGAATTTTAAATTTGCAACTTAAAATTTAAAGTGTTAAATATAAATTTCAAATTTTAACTACTACTAATTTTGGGGCCTCTAATCAGAAAACTGGTTCTAAAAATCAGAATCAGATTTTAGAAAAGAGACGACCAAAGGCTCTATTAAAGGAAAAATCAATTTTGGCCCTAAAATCACTTTCTAGAACCGAGGCCAAACACCTCCTAAGACAGACAAATAAAGGTTCTACACAAGGATTTGCTGTTCAAAAGACGTAAAACTAGACATTCTCAGTCCACATCTCACATGCTAAAAAGAGATATTTACAAGTATACCACAGCAAAATCATTTATTTACATGTATCCTTGCAGAATTATATTTAGTTCAAAAACTCAATTTCTACATATAAAACCTTATTAAAAATATAAGAGTCGCTGGATATGTGCTAACCTTGATCGCCAGTTCTCCAATAGCCCAGCAAGCATTATTTGCTACCGACACAGCCTCCTTCACACCAGCAGGACTCTACAACGCAATGTTTCGTTAAGAAGACAAGCCAAATGATAATATCAGAATTTCATTCGCTTAGAGAGAACATTCCCTACCAGTTGGTTGACTGCGACATTTAGAAAATCCTCTAGGCGAGGATGCAAATGTACCGGACAAACCTGGTTTCAGGACAAAGATTGAGTTAATAACAAATCATGTCCCTAAAATCAACCCTAATTTCAATTTCACCCTCAGGAGTTTCAATGGAAACAATCTCATCCCTGAAACTTGATCGATTTTGATTTCATCCTCAGGTTTTCCACTTTTACTAAACAAGTCCCTGAAGTTTGACCTTGATTATAATTTCATTCTTGGCATTCCAACATCCACAAAGCAAAGTCTAAACCAACCGAAGAACTTGAGTATTATGCAGAACAAACTCCGTAGACCGAAAAGTTTACATTGAAATTATGAGGACTAAATCGAAATTAAGATCAAACTTCAGGGACGTGTGTGGTTCAACCAAAATTTTATGTCTTATACATTTAGCATTTGGTAATTGGAAGACAATCATTTTGAGAGATGTCGGATTCAACGCTTTTGACTCACTTTTGCGAGGTCCCCAAGAAGTGCAAGGGCACTTTGGCGAATATCAGCAGCATCATCCATGCAGCACTGTAAAAGTAGATCCCTCAAATTGCTTTGAGCGACCTATAAAGATGCACAAGAATGTTAGATAACAATATTGACTATACGGGTAACCCCGGAGTATTAAGCTACACCTATTCAACTCTGTGAAATTCGACATGGAATAAGTCTAGGGTGGGGCCTCCATAAATAATCAAGACAAAGACCTTAAAAGTTAAAAGCAATATGAAGCACATTCGCTTTTGGCAAATCAAGCCCCTAATATCCAAAGAAGCAACTAAATCCTATAAAAAGTGCTTTGTACTTGACTTGTTTATTGGGGCTGTAAGATGCAATGCCGTTTGACGAAATCTGTTTAAATAGTATTGCAAGGAGAAGCAGTAATAGCTTTCTCATTTAAATCCCTCTTAACAGCTCTGCAGTCAAAGCAGGTTTTGGGCCCTCAAAATCTCACTACTTCCTGCCGCAAAAAAAGCTACAAACTTTTTGTTTGCCGAACACTCTACTAGATGGGTCTGTAGCTAAAAGAAGAAGCTAAAGCTAAGCCAAGAATTGCCATGCAGCTAGCACGACAGATCACAGCAACCCGGGGCATGCCAACGTTGGCACAGTGGCGTGAGGT
Organism: Ananas comosus; assembly: GCF_001540865.1. Classification (NCBI taxonomy): domain Eukaryota; kingdom Viridiplantae; phylum Streptophyta; class Magnoliopsida; order Poales; family Bromeliaceae; genus Ananas; species Ananas comosus. Next base: position 6,998,842 of record NC_033625.1, read on the forward strand.
ATGGAAAACCTTTCTAGACCTTTTCACTTAAAAAAACTCAAAAAGATCTTGAAAAACTCGAAGGAAACAATTTTTGTCGATAATGGCGGCACAACATTGTGCCATGTGATGACACAACCTTGGCACGGTACAACACAGTCAGCGCAGGGTAGCATTGGCAATCCTTGAACCATGCAAAACTAGAGCTCAGGCCTAGCTTGGTGATGTATACCCCAAATGGAACCTAGTTGATGCTTTAAAAACCAACTAAAAACAATTTTGAGCTCTATTCCTCGATCACTGTACTGTTATTGCATTGGAAGATCAAAGCTTTAAGAGCTGTCAGATTTTTAGGGCCTGAAAAGCATCAAAGCAGTTGCACTGGGGGAGTGTTTTCCAAATTCAGCCTTCATTTCACTGACATTCAAGGAAGCACTTTGAAAAACCATTCTGGTTAAGCGGTTGTCTGGGCCAGCCAACTACTGCTGAAGCCAAATAAGGCAACTAAAAGGAACTCAATATATGTTCGCCCAGCAACAATAAAATCTTTCTTCCAAGATGTTTGAGCTAAGCTTTATGGTTTGTCCAAAAGGACTGTAAAGTTCATTTATCCCAATGGAAACTTTACCAGGCTTTCGATACCACTACCAAGGCCTTCTGCAAGCCCTGACAGTAAGTCCAATGAGCATACAATGAACTCCTTCTCATATAGAACGCCAGCTGCAGCTTGATCAACCTGTGTTTAAATATCAGATATCAGAATGAGAAATTAAAGGCCCATTCCTGCCATACAGCTATTGATGTAAACAATCTTGCTATAAGGAGAAGAAATGCACTATATAACAAGTCATCATCAAACTTCAATACATTCCTTCTGCTTCGTTCCGGTTTTACTTATTTACAATATTTGCATTTTATCTCGTTTAATATATCTACTACACAGGAATATTCATCAGTTTAGCCAAACATATTGCACAGTTTCACAAGTGCTGGGCCAATATTGTACTGATGTGAATGTCTACAATATAGATGTCATCTATATTGCAGCTGTCAAATCTACAAAATACCAATAGTACATGCAAAAGTATAGCATCATTTTCTGAAACTTCCACAAGTCAATCTATTAGGACGCGTGCAGAAATTACTAATCATAAAATGTTTACTAAGCCATGAAACATAATCAATTAATACAAGAGCTGCTAATGGAGGCAATCATCAATGATTCAGAGTATATGGTCATTGTTTAATTACTAAACTTCAAACCGTGTACATTCTACAGAAAAATCTCTACGAGTAGTCAACTAAATGGCGATAGGTTTGCTATAGCCAAAAATCCTGACAAATAGACATTCTATATAAAGAGAAATCATTAGAAAATATTGATAGGATCTCAGTATCAAAAATCCAACTTAAGAGTATTAATCATGTTTCTATGCAAATGCCTTCAATATAATAGTAATCTTCACAAAGCATGTGAAATGTGTAATTGAGAAGAAATTTTTAAGAGTTAAATAGAAAACCTTCGCCAATTGCTGGGTCTGGATAAGATTAATGCATCTCTGAAATACTGGTTCTGCAAATTGAGAAAAGCCTGGTCCCAAAGCCTGAAAAGTTATCAACAATCAGTTTTTCCGTACCATGAAGAGATCAGCTATTTATGATAATGAGAAAAGATCTACAGCAATTGAAGAAAAATTATATACATACAGCATTAACTTTTTGTGAAGAAAGAAAGCTTTAGAAGATAACCTTTAGAAGACCAGCATTAACTCTAGAAGATAACCTTCAAACAGCCATGAAACACATTCTAGATTTTGTTAAGCACTTAAACTAGTTCGACTTTATGGGTTACAAGAGAAGATCACAGGATTCAGTTAAGCTAATACTGTTGAAGGGGAGTTAGAAAAAGGAACTCCAGAAAGCACTGCTTAATACTTAATTACATTTGGACTACCGGATACACATTTAATAATATATTTCATGCAGGCCAAAAAGTCTGTATCTTACTCCTTTCAAAGATCTAAATTTTTGTCCAGGAAATTTTTGTCCAGGAATTCTCATTGCATGAATTATCAAATGGACGCTGCAAGTAGTTTTAGCATATTATATAATTCAACCTGAATAAGTAACCTATGCAATAAGTTTAGGACCTAATGAAGAATGAAGTCCATCAGTTTGGAAGCAACAGAAGAGCTTTCAACATCCAAGTTCACCTGATGCAAACTGATATAACACCTAACAGAGTTTGCTGAAGCTAATACTTTCAATATTGACTAGCCTTTTCAAGACAATCCAAACAGAATAATATGCTTCGGATTGCAAATGATCAAAAAGTAAAGACAGCATCTTGGAGATTACACCACTAGATGTGTTACTTCACCCAAGGTTAAAAGAAATACCGAGCTGAGATTTGAAACCCTATAAACGATACCTGTGCAATCGAAGTAAAGCACTCAAGCAATGGAAATAGATCTTTGTCAGAGTTTGAAAGTTGCCGCCACTTCGCTATTAATGGTGGCATCAAAATCTCCAAATATTTCGGCTGCAGAACATTAGAATATGAAATTAACACTCTTGACATCGTGAGCAGACCAGAATTACAAAGTCATACCATAAAGGGGAGAAGAGAAAATCAAGCACCACAATTTGACAAATATGGTACCTGATTTAATTCTGCTCCTACAGCATCAGCTAGTGTACCAATAGCATCATAGAGGATTCGGAGGCTCCGCCTCTACAAGATAAATTTATAAATACAACAGATTGAAAAAAAGGCGACAATTAATTTGATGCGTTGCATCGGCTTCTTCTACTATGTCCAGTTGACAAATTAATTAAATAAAAAAAAAATTAAAACCTGATATTTCCCATAAGCACATAAAAGGTGTTGTAGAACAATTTCCAAGCGTGGGATCAGTTCCTCAGCAGCCTCCTGAGGATAGAAGGACAAAACTAGTTTTAGGCAAATATGAAGTCAAAAGGGTATCGATTGGAATTCCCTCAAACAACAGAAAAAGACCTCTTCAAGGGTTGCAAATGCTGAGCAGGCAGCCTCCTGCACTCGCTTATTGCTATCCAATATCCTTCTGAGTAATCCCATAAGAATTTTATCAAATTGTTCACGACCATTCTGATGGACAATGCACTGCATTAGAAGGGAAAGAAATCAAGACATTAAGATAAATATTATCAATTCTTAGTATCTATCAAGTAGAAAAAGGAAACAAGTAATGAAAGATATAATATTACATCAACGAAAGCTGGCTAGGTCCACGGATAAAAGTGCACTCATTACCAGTCAAATGATATACAGTAGCAGATCTACGGAATAAAAAAACCTAATATCTAAGCCATTTCATATCAACCACTATATAGCCTCTCCATTAGCTGGAAGAAACTACAACTTCACTGCATCCAATCGACAACCAATCCAGTCCTCTCATGGAGATGGGATGAGTGCAAGAAAACTGGATCTTTGAAGTTACCAGTAAGAAGTGCCTCATTCAGCTTACAAAAAGTCTAAGTTTTCCCTCTATCAATTATAGCACTTGATCCCCATTTTGGAAGATGGATTAACCATCGAATGGCTTTGATTTGGTGGATCCTCTCTCCTTGTCGCTTTATAATATCGGCATCCACCAAACCTCCATCCTGAGCAAATAAAAGTGTTTCTCCATGGCGGAGGGAGAGATTAAAAAAAAAAAGAAGAGAGGAATAACCAGTCACAAAATTTGGTATCTCCATCAGGCCAGCTACTATATGAACTAACCAAAAAGGATACACAAAACCCAATATCTACACTAATAACGGTACAAACCAATATTATCTCCAAAGTAGAGCCACAAGGCAAACATTCGTATGCCCCAGCCATTTAAGTAAGCATACGTAATACATGCAATAACTACATGTATCCTGATTAAGCTGGTTTCTTCATTACAAAAACTCATAGCTCATATGTCAAATCAATCATCAGCAGATAAAAGAATACCCCTTTGGACTCTTTAAGTTCATCATTCTCATAGAATCAATGCATCTGTTAAGTCTCATAGAATCAAAGCATCTGTTAAGCTGATAAGAGTGGGAAGCACATCAAATAATTCTCTCATGGTAAGAAATAGACTCTGACTATACTGCTAGTGCTGAGACTTAACATCCATATCCCACACCAAGGCAAGATAATACAAATTCATGAAAAGAATAATGATATCTTATTATTGCCAGAGTAGTTGTCAGTCCTTGGTGAGCAGGCTAATGATTACAAGATGAATAGGTAAATCATTCCAATAACAGTTCTGATCATGATTGAAATTTAGAAGACTAGTGAAATTAGGAGGATAAAAAACTTCACAGCCCTTCCTTAAGAAGTTTGACATCAAATTTTAGAACATTGTACTCCAGCAGAAAATAGATTTTAACGCACCCAACATAATACCAACATGACAACTTATAATAATTGATAATTAATGTGGATTTGAAGTCAACAAATGTTTCCATCAATGCTCTTCTTTTCACCCTGGATGTCAAATGAATCTTCTTACATTTCAAACATGAATGATGTACATATCAAGATTCAGGATATGGCATTCAAATTCTGTTTGACAACCCAAACAGAATAGTTAGTCTCACATATATCAGGCTCATTGGAAAGGAAAACTTCAAAGTTAGATGAAAATGAAAGATTTAAGGTCCCTAACTTTTGTGATAATTTTCCAAGGACGTTAATGCCGAAACAACTAGCAGCCATAAGTACGAATGCCACAATGTATTAATTTGATCTATATTTTTTTTTAAAGTGATCAGCTGCAGAAGATGAGAACTAAAAACTTCTAATCAAGTGACGACACTTACTCATAATACAGAATGTACGATAATTAAACAAACAGTTAAAAAGAGATCATCCAAGAACAAATGGAACAGCAATTAGCATCAGTCCAAGAGGTGTGTCAACAAAAAAGAAGATTATTAAAAATTTACGACTGCCTTAATAAACAAATTTCAGAAGAACGCACCAGAAGGGGAAGAAACAAATTGCTTGGGAGGAAATTGATACTGATTAATATTTACCTGAACAATAAACTTGCTATATCGTGAAAGTGTCCAACAAGTAATACTTCGTATAAGAGGAAATTTATCTTCCAGAAGTCGTATTAGAAAATCAACAATCTGCAAAAATTATATCAACAATCAATATTCCATAGAAGTACACCAACAAGAAATAGCAAATAGATGAAGAATCAATATAGAACAAAATAAAACCCGAGCATTTTTTTTCATTAGTCCTTGCATAAGAAATTTAGAATAGTAAAAGTGCCTTTACCATCACTGTAAAGTCGTATATAACAGCTAAAAGGGTAAATGGTAATATAATGTTGCACCTATTTACCAGTAGAGTACTCATGATCAAATGACTGTATAGCTATCATATCCCTGAATAAAATAATCTATGTATAATTACAAACAAAATCAAACAATTTATCAAGATCTGTTGCATAGGAGTAGGTCCCAAGGTTTTACATAGGCATCTAGGCCTGTTGACAAAATCAAGCAGTTTAGGTTTCTATTCAATAACCAAAAAATGCAAATTTAAAAGTGGGTCCAGATTGAGGTTTTCTCGAGATAGGGATCCTAAGAGAGCTCATGATGGAAAACAGAAAGTGTACAATCTCTTCATCTACTAGAGGAATCTCTATTTGTTATGGTTCCTAAACCAAAAATCAATTAATAATCATATGCATCCTTTTCCCCTTCCTTGGAGTCCCTCTATTTTCCTGCCTGTTGAATAGTAGATGTACAGATGTTCTGAATATATTGTGTGTCGAAAAGACATAGGGTACCAAAGACAACTAAATTATCAATAAAAGCAATCGAAAGTCTATGAAAAGCGCTTTTTATTTTCTTTTTTTCTTTTTACTCTATAATAGCTAGTGTTGCAGTTATACTACCGAGCAGTAGATGGTATTGCAAGATCTCTACCAGCCAAACTAGGTAAGTAGTTATAATGCCTGGTGTACATAAGTGGAATCATGCTAAAACCATTATCAATAGTTCATTGAGACTTTCTATTCCTATTTACTAATAACATTTCAAGATAGTGCCAATCCACAATCAGTGATCACTAGTGCATTAATAAAGTTACCCCAGGAAGGTGGTCATAAAGTCCATTAATGCATCCCTCAGCTATAGCACCAATAGCTAAAACAGCAGCTTCCCTTTCTTTCCAAGCAGCATCACCAGTACTGGACAGTTTTTGCTGCAAAAGCATTAGATAGGACACGAGAATGAGCTAAAAACCAATAAACCAAAAATCACAAAAAAAAAATGATACTAAGTTGACTAGATATCTTGATATAAGCAAATTATTTGAGCTGCAACTAACATAGCAGGGTTCTACCCCTGAATAACCTCTTTGCTCCGAAGTTGGATACACATCAAGATTATTCACCTATATCCACAATTAACTCAGTTTTTGTCTTTCCTCATTGGAGAAATGTAATTCCAAATTACTGACCTATTTGCACCAAAAGAACTTAGTATTGTTGGATCAAACAAGTAAAAAAAAATACTAAACTTCCTTTGTATATGTAATCCGTTTGGACAGAGGCAGGATATTGTATAAAGCTTATAGTTGGGCCAAATCCATAAGGCCCGAGTTTACAGATAATTTTTGAGGCATATCTTCTTTGAATACCTGGTCGCACAGCCAGTGATCGTCAGAACACAGCTAAAGGCTCAAATTGTTTGGTACTCTAATTGAACAAAAGTATGACCTTTTGCAACTCACAAAAAAACATGAAAAACAACAACTCATGAATGTACTGGAAGGAAGGAAAGGATGTGATTGATCCACATGGTAAAACTGGTAGTCTAACCAGTATATGGCAGTATCAGGATTAAATTTGCACTCTCAAGGTTATAAAACTTTAATTTATAATAGGAAGATGTCGATCTAACGATGCTAAATTTATATGAAAGCTCAATGCTACTATTCAAAAAAAAGATCAAGTACTAAGAACAGTCCATGCAAAGAAAGCCCAGAAACACTTGAAACGACAAAAGTTAAAACAATATTCAAGTCCAGGTATGTGCACAAAAGAAAATGAAATTTCAAAAATTTTAACTTCTATGTTGATATCAAAAAGAAAAAAAAAAAAAGAAAGAAAAAAAAAACTATTCAAATGACCTGAATTAAAGGCATCAATGTTGGAAGAATGTCATCACCAAATACATTTGAAAGCATATCAAGACCAGCCGCACTACATTTCCGCAAATTCCAGACATTTACAATGTCATCATCCTGCAGATGGCAATACAGAGGTTTAGAAGAGTTGGTGGAAACATGGAAAACCAGACAGCATATAAAATAGAAGACAGGTCCAAAAATTACATCGTCTTCTCCACTTTCGGATCCATGAAATCGTGATGAATGAAAGCGAGGCTTCAAATCCTGCTCCAGGATATTTGTTCGCATAGTTACCAAGTAATCCAAGAATTCATTAAATTAAGACCAAATTGAATTGCAGAATGCAGGAATGGTGAAAGAAAAGACAATAACCTGGTCCCTATCTGGAAAGGACTCATCTTCCTGCAGGAAAATAAAATGGAGTTAGACAGCAAGCTTAACTTCTATTAGAAATTGCAGTAAGAGTTAAGTAAACATAACCTCAGTATCAACCAGTGACTCATCATCATCAGCGTAGACCATATTTGATAACAAAATCTGCAGAAGATCAAAGAGGAAAAACAAAATTAAAGGGATTACAGCAAACTCAAAAATATGACAGCTTAAATAACAAACATGTCAGAGGTGAGTGGGGAAAAGATATACTGGAATCAAGCGTGGCAGGAACTCTTGCAAGCCGTCAGAAGGCAAATTAGCATCACAATAGGCAGACCTAAGACATTGGCCCACAATCAAACCAGATTTTTAATTTGATAATTTAAATAAATTGAAGCTTCACTTATAAAACAGAAGTTATCGTAGTTTACCAAAATTCACAAGCCTCAAGAGCTACCTCTTCATCAGTGTCCTCGTTAGCTTGCAAGATGAATTCAATTACATTTCTCAGATGTGGCTGCACTTTTACGTCAAAAGCCAGTTATAGAAGAACAGGAGTTGAACAGTATCAAGAAGTGATTTCATGAGTTCCAGAAACAAGGCAGTCTCACGCAACTGTGCAACTAATAATAGGGCGCCTGATTCAGATGATGCCATTCATTCATTGCTTATTTTAGGACAACGCTGAAAGTTGGTTTTAAGTTCAAGGGCGTATGGATCAAGGATTTAAGTTCTGTGGCATGGGGTCGTACCGAAAACTTGCCGACACGGTACGACACACGGTGCGTGCCGGTCAAAAAATACATGTGTGCCGACACATAAGGACATGAAATATTTATTTTCTTTAGCAACAAAATATTCTAATTGCTTATTATGTATCTTTATCAAATCTTTTGAACTATATTGAGAAAATTACTACTAATTTAAAGAAAATAGAATTTAGAGTTGTGTCATCAACATGGAGGCTATATCGTGTCGATATCTTGTTGGCACGATACAGTATGATAGATACGGCCCATACGGATGGGTACTTAAATCCGAAATATGGATACATGCAAATTTAGATATCAGAGGGATATATAAAATTAGATAATTTTGTTTGGTTATATAAACAAATACGTCTAACTTTAAAATGATGCAATATGTTAAAATGCTAATGTGCCCTAATCTGACTCAACCAATATGTGTACTAATATATTTAACATAAAATATGATCTTACTAGCTACAAGTAGGGGTGGAAACGAGCCGAGCTCGAGCGAGTTTATGTCAGCTCAAATTCGGCTTGAAATTAATTTCGAGCCTAAATCTAGGCTCAAGCTCGGCTTGAAATTAATTCGAGCCGAGCTCGAGCGAGCCTAATTTCGAGTCGAGCCGAGCTCGAGCTCTAAACGAGCCGATTGAAATTCTCGACATTATATAATCAATAGTTTAATTTTTATAGAACATTACCTACAATTTGATGCAACATGTCCAATAGTTCAAAATACAAAATAATTGCAAGAAATGTGAGCTAGGGTGACTGTCTTACTGGGTGAGGGTCTGAGGGAGAACGAGAGAGAGAGAGATAGAGAGAGAGAGAAAGGGAAAAAAATTAGGGATTTGGAAATTTGAATGTTATCATGTTTTAGGGTTATGTGCAACAGTGAAAGTCTGAAAGAGAGAGTGTGTTATGTAAATTTAGAGTTGGGCTCAATTGCACGGTTGTACTTGTTGGGTTTATTTTATGGGCCAACAATAATGGCCCAAATTAAATTAAAGCCAATATAATTAAAATACATTATATTTATAAATAATATATATATATATATTTTCGAGCTTTCGAGCTTTTCGAGCCTAATTCGAACGAGCCGAGTAATACTCAAGCTCGGCTTGAAATGAATTTCGAGCCTTTTATTTTGTTCAAGCTCGGCTCATTTAATTTCGAGTCGAGCTCGAGCGAGCCGAATATCGAGCCGAACACGAGTCGAACGCGAGCCGGCTCGCTCGTTTGCCAGCCCTAGCTACAAGATAATTTTGCAACATAATATGCCAAAGAATTTAGCTGAACTGAATAAGGAGAGAATGAAATGTCAATTGAAGAACAAACAATTCAACATTTACATACCTCCAAAATTGTTGGCCGAACTTCAGTCAGCTGAACCCATGCAGAACAAACCTGCATAAAATAAAACAACAACAACAGCAAAAAGAATAAGACACAAATACATCAAATACATCAATATTTGAAAATCTCAACAGTATAGGACCCCCCTGGGTGAGAAATGCCTCAGCACAATGCAACATGAAAAATGTATAAAGGATTTGCATAGAATTACATCTTAATAGGGAATAAGGAAAAGCAAAAACAGAAATCCACAACATCTCTAACTTCAAATACATTTACAAAAATAACAATGAAAAGTTACAACACAAGACACTGATATCCAAATACCAGAAAAATGAGGTAAAAATAATTACCAACTTCCGCACTTCTGCAGCTGGGTCCTTAGCAAGATGAAATAAACCCTGAAGGTACTGATCCATAGACATATACAAAGCCTGCATAAAATTTGGATGAAGCATGAGAAAGAAGCTAGGTTCCTTAACAGAGGGAGACGGATGTGGATGTTTGATATACTTACCATGGGCATCACGACAATGTACTGATTGATACAACCTAGGGCTAGTTTTCTAAGAACGGCATGCGGAGACTGGAAAAGCTGATCCAGACAATGGAAAGCAAGAGAATTATTAAGAGGATATTAATTAATTTATGCATCAAAACATAGCTACATAATTTACAAATTCCATTCTGACAAACACCTGCAAAAATCTTGGCATGAAAATGTTGATAGGGCGTTCCGACAATCCAGGAACATCAACATCCAGTTCTTCTGGAACATCCTCACAAATCTGCCACAGTATACATATATATATAATGTTAACATACAAAATAAACCACTAAAAACAGAAGCGTACATCCATCTGATGCTAGCATTGTTAACATGAAAAGAATGCACAACCTAATCCTAATTGATTGGTTAGCACCTTATATCTTATTTTATAAGGTCATATTTTAAACTTGTCAAGAAAGACATGTCAACCTTCCTATTTTGTTTCCGTTTGCATCGGTAGAATTAAAAGAAAGTACATCAGATTCATATAATTCACAAGAACACCTACAATTATAGATATATACTACACGGTCAGCTGTCAAATAAGTAATGAACACAGTGTCAGGGCTACCTCTAGTATCCAAAAAAACAGACTACCAAAAGTCAATCATGCAACTCAAGTACTTGTTATTCATCGAACTGAGAAACAAAATGTACATTAATTTAGATTTGCGCAATAAGTTTCTCATTAGAATTAGATACACCAAATTTGAGTAACTTTCTTATAGAAGAAATCATAGCAGAGGTTTTCATTTGACAGTTATGGCATTAGGATGTATATAAACAGAATAACTTTCTACCTGCATTTAGAATTTCAAACTCCGAAAACTCACACAATTTGATGGAATCAGGTTTACTTTGAAGTTAATATTTCCCAGCAACACTTCTATAAATTTTTGTGTGAACAGTAGGAATTTGCAAGAGGGGAAAAAAATGCTAATAAAATGATGCATAAGCAACACAATTACTAATGATAACTTTCTTGTATTATAAGTCTAGCTGCAACCAGTGCACACAGAAAGACGAGAGAAAAGCTTACCTTGTATATAGCATCCATAGCACCTTCCATGTGATTCAAATCATTACTATCCAGGCATTGAACAAGAGCTTGCAACAACTCAGGCCAACCAACAACTCTCCCTAATTGAAAAAGAACACTAATAACTGTTCCAACTGTAGATCTGATGGTCCGGTCAGTTGCCCCTAAACAAGGCAATAGCTCAGACTTAATATATTGCTGAGATGGAGGCGGCAAAGAATTAAAAGTCGCCCGGAGATTGTTTTTCAATAGCAGACCAGCAGCCTGCCTTACTTCCACCGATTTGCCCTGTTTCATTTATAAGATAACCCATCTTAGTTAGAAAGTCTAATGAAGCAAAACTGAAAGGAACAAACTCAACGCCCAATTACTAACATTCGCTGAATAATATACCAAATGAGAGACGTGAAATGGTAAAAAATGACTAGTAGAATAATTCAATAAAGGTAAGCGATCGAATCTAAACCCGTCTTTGTTTTAATTGTAGCAATTGAGTAATCTTCAGTCCGGATCTTACGCCTTGGCTGCCAGTACTGCAAACAACTCGTACGAAGCACTTAACCAGCAGATGTGTCACTAAGTGGGAAAGAAGTAGGATTTTAATAAAGAGGCAGCCATGATGACAAATCTAAATAACCAGAAAATGCATATACAACTGTGCAACCATTCAACCACTTTTCGATGCTACAAAACTATTCCACCGAATGTCAAATCAAGGTGCAAGAAGCGATAAATCTCAAGGGTAACCCAGAGTAGGCTATCTATCTCTCAATAAAATTTGCTGGAAGATAGTTCTAAATACAGCAGGCTCAATAATTCCTGTTTGATCTTTCTTTGGTGACACTGCACATCAATCCGAATTCTCATCCTAGTAACAAGATCTTAATTATGAAATAGCAAACAATTACCCTCAGAATGCTATGCATCACTCAATACTCTTATGTCAGTTACATTATATTAACTAGAAAGAGTAATCGTAATACAGGTTTCAATAGAATCATCTCCAAGACCCCCCCACACAGCATCGGAAAAAAAGAGAAGAAAACCAACTGATCCTCACACACTATCTAAAATGGAAACCGCTAAACTTCTGAAATCATGTTATCCCACAATGTTATATGTTCAAGCTTCTACTGTCAGATTTCGGTAGCATCTGATACAGCTTTCACTACAATCATCCACAACCCCCGATGCATAGTGTAGCAAAAATAGAGAAGAAAACAAATTGATTCTTCTTTCCCATGATTTTACACCTCAATTTAACATATCCCTGAATCCTCACACTATCTAAACCCATAAACTCTCGCAATCAACTTACCCTACAAATTTCTATGTTCAAGTTTATACTGTTAAACTAAAATAAGACAAATTTCGATAGCACCATCTACAGCTGGCGACATACAAAACGGCGAAAAAAGAGAAGAAAAACCAATCGATCATCCTTTCCTGTGGTTTCCCCCTCCGACCAACATATGCCAAGCTTAACCTATTCCTAAATCCTCACACTATCCAAACCGGGAAAGATCCAAATCGGTCAACAGCGCATCTTAAGCCCAATCCAAAACCCTAGAAACCAATACAGCTTCTCGATCGGAAAACGATCGAAAAACAAAAAAAAAGCTAATCAACAAAGCCGACGCGACGCGAATCGAGAGAGAGAGAGAGAGAGAGAGAGAGAGAGAGAGAGACCTCGGCGTGGGCGAGGATGAAGGCGAGGTAGTTGTTGAAGTCGGGGAACTGGCTATAGTGCTGGAGCTGCTGCCAAATCCGGGGCTGATCGGAGCTGGGGGAGATGTGCTGCTCCGCGAAGCCCCTCCTCCTGAGGCCGCCACATCGCCGCCGCCGCCGCCGCCGCCGCCATGCGCCGCCGCTCCGATCGCCGGAGAAGTAGGAGAAGAAGGAGAGAGAGAGAGAGGGAGAGAGAGGGGCTTAGCAGAGGTAGAGGAGAAAGGAAGGGATCTTTGGGTGGGTTTTTCTCGTAGGGATTTTATAGCAATGAGAGAGAGAGAGAGAGAGAGAGAGAGAGAGAGAGAGTGATAGGAGATGTTTCAGAATTTTAGAAGCAGGTGTATTATTTGTGTGTAAAAACTAAATTGTTCTGCGAGGAGGGGAATCTTTGTTTTTACCTTAATCTCTGTTTTTACCCAAAATGGATTTAATTTTTTTCCCTAATAATTCTTTTGTCAAAAAAAATTATTCTTGTAAAATTTATTGGTTTTGCAAATTTTCAAAAATGGTCAACTATTTTTAATTTTATGAATTTAATCAGAATTTTCTACTCCTCTTTCATGAAAATTATTAATATTATAGATTATAGATAGATGATAAATAGGCTAAATTATAGAAAACTTATTTATAAGGGTTAATTGCATACGCGTTCCTGCAAATATGGTGAATTACAGATATATCCCTACTGTTGATACCAAAATTGAGCTGACCTAACCCACGTATAAGCCAATAAGGACACGTGGTACACCAGGAGTCGGCAATAAGGCGCCTGAAGGACAAGAAGGCGGGAACGGTTGAAGATTGGGACGTAACTTTCATGAGGAGTTAGCGTAACTTCCATGAGGAGTTAGTATAACTTCCACGATCATGGTTACAACCACTTCCCCAAACTACTTTCAACCAACTAATAATGTGGGCTATAAATAGTAACTTTGAAGCCTGCAATAGGGGTCTTCGCCCCTGCGCACAAAAGACCACCCTTATTTCCTCTGCATTTTATCGCTTTTCTAGAAGTAGTCTAAATGTAATCTTTTTCTTTTCCGCATTTACCGCTTTCCTAGGAGTAGTTCTTGTAATTTAGATCTTTAGAGTCTGTCTGCCCCACGGGCATCACTCCCTTATAGATCTTTGGAGTCTGTCTACCCCATGGGCATCACTCCCTTGTAGAATATACTTGGAGTCTGTCTGCCCTACGGGCATTACTCCCCTGTTTGTGTACTTTTTTCTTTTGCTATTCAATAGAAAGTCATCTTCGGCTCTTCCTGCCGATCAGATCACAAGTTTGTTTGGCCATTCGGCTCGTTTCTTAGTCGAATTCCGGGCTCCCCCTCTTCATTCGGCTCATCCTGCCGAAGCGAATTTACTGCGGAGGTTTTCGAACCCGGCTGATTCGATCCCTCATCGGTCTAATCGCTTGATCTTCTGTGGGCGCATACTTCGAGGGTCATAATCCGCAGCCGTCTCGCATCCCGACGATCTTCCCGAGGAGAATTGTTGACCGGGTCAAGGTTCGGGATGTTCGGCACGCAACAATTTTTTGGCACGCCTAGTGGGACTCATTTTTAGGTAAATTTATATATAAATTATGGCTGATGATCTACGTAATAGGGTTGTTCCTAGAAATTCTGGGAGTGATCAACCTAGTGATTCAGACAATGCTGACGAATGTCAAGCAGTTTGGCCAGTTGAAGGAGAGACTAGTAGACAGTCGGCTCATCAAGAGCCGAGTCTAACTCAGGCACTCGGCCAGATGAGCCAAGTCCTGCAAATTTTAGATCAAAATATCCATCAAAGTACTGCTCGACTAGATGCGATGCTGGCCGCTATCACGGCCTATAATGAAAATATTGCACGAATAGGACAATTATTGACTCGAAATGAGCAACCAATGGCAGGCTTACAAAGGCCTATGATGACACCAGTGTTGCAAAATCCTGCGACACCAGTAAATGGACAGCCCCAATACCATGGGGCACCATTCCAAGCGGCTTACAGACTGGCCGTCGTCAATACCGGTCAACAGCTGGAAATTACATGGGGATTGCCACCACTTCCGCCGATGGCAGCATACTAGCCCCAAAATATAGGGGCTAGAGCCGGGGAGCAGGCCCCTAATGATATGCAAGGAGCGAACCCTGCAATACAGAATTCTGGAGTTCCTCAAGGGCCAAATTGGGCTCAAGCACAAGCTCTGCTATATGCTCAGATTGAGGAAGTCATTCGGAATACCTTCGGAGTAGGGGCCAGGCCGGCTATGCGGCTTGTTTTTCGATCCCCGTATCCAGCAAATATAGATACAGAGCATCCGTATCCGGCAAACTGAAAAATGCCGAAGTTCGACAAGTTCTCGGGCAATGAGACCGAGAATACGGTCGAGCATATAGCCCGGTTCACGGCCCAATGTAGAGAAGCGGCCGCTGACTCATTTTTGAAACTTCGATTATTTAACACGTCGTTAACTAAAACGGCGTTTATTTGGTATACAAGTTTATCAGCCAATTCCATCCAAGATTGGGACGAATTGGAAAGAAAATTTCATGAGCGATTCTATAGATCGGAGCCATAATTATCGGTCGCCGACTTGGCTTTGTACCGACAAATGTCAGGTGAAACGGTCGAAGAGTATTTGGACCGTTTCAAAATAGCCAAAATCCGGTGCTTTATGAGAATGCCGGAATCAGAGTTCGCCAACATGGCGTTAAACGGTCTGCATTTTAAGATAAAAGACCATTTTGAAGATAAGTATTTTTCTAACATATTTGATCTAGGTGTTCGAGTTGCCCAATACGAGCAATTTCAGAAGAAAAGTGAGAACGATCGACTGCAATGGAGCCGATATAAAAATCAAAGCAAAGGCAAGGAGAAATCCTTGATAGAAGAACAGTCGGTTCAAGAAGAGCCGAGCCAATCGAGTGAAAGTGAAGAATCGGCCGATGAAGCCGAGATGTAGCCACTTTCTTTAAAAAGAATTTCTTGATAGAAAAACATTCGGTTCAAGAAGAGCCGAACTAATCGAATAAAAGTAAAGAATCGACTAATGAAGCCGAGATATATGTGGCTGGGATGATAAAGCGCCGTTTTCCTAAAGCCGACCAAGACCAGCGAAACTAAAGCTTCGGTCTCGGCTGTGCTTTTTAACAGTCGATTTGACACCAATAGCCATCCGAATGTTCATTCGAAAGACTATTGGGGGGCATTGTTGATACCAAAATTGAGCCGACCTAACCCACATATGAGCCAATAAGGACACGTGGTACACCAGGAGTCGGCAATAAGGCGCCTGAAAGACAAGAAGGCGAGAACGGTTGAAGATTGGGCCGCAACTTCCATGAGGAGTTAGCGTAACTTCCATGAGGAGTTAGTATAACTTCCACGATCATGGTTACAACCACTCCCCCCAACTACTTTCAACCAACTAATAATGTGGGCTATAAATAGTAACTTTGAAGCCTGCAATAAGGGTCTTCGCCCCTACGCACAAAAGACCACCCTTATTTCCTCTGCATTTTATCGCTTTTCTAGAAGTAGTCTAAATGTAATCTTTTTCTTTTCCGCATTTACTGCTTTCCTAGGAGTAGTTCTTGTAACTTAGATCTTTGGAGTCTGTCTACCCCACGGGCATCACTCCTTTATAGATCTTTGGAGTTTGTCTGCCCCATGGGCATCACTCCCTTGTAGAATATACTTGGAGTCTGTCTGCCCTACGGGCATCACTCCCCTGTTTGTGTACTTTTTTCTTTTGCTATTCAATAGAAAGTCATCTTCGGCTCTTCCTGCCGATCAGATCACAAGTTTGTTTGGCCATTCGGCTCGTTTCTTAGTCGAATTCCGGGCTCCCCCTCTTCATTCGGCTCATCCTGCTGAAGCGAATTTACTGCGGAGGTTTTCGAACCTGACTGATTCGATCCCTCATCGGCCTAATCGCTTGATCCTCTGTGGGCGCATACTTCGAGGGTCATAATTCGCAGCCGTCTCGCATCCCGACGATCTTCCCGAGGAGAATTGTTGACCGGGTCAAGGGTCGGGACGTTCGGCACGCAACACCTACAAAGCTCAACTTTTATAAGTTATCCTTATAAAAGTCCTAATGTATTTAGATATATCCATGTCGTTAGGGTCTATTAGAGAAATTTTGTTAATCACAGTTAAAATGCTTAAACATGATTAATTAATAAGGTGAATTGACAATTTTACCCTTCTTCATCTCCCTCTTCATCTTTCTCTTCTTCTTGTTGAAATGGTCGTCGTCATCGTCGCCGGCGAGGGAGGAGATGCGGCGGGCCATCACGGTGGAGAAGGAAGATGAAGGTGGAGCTGCAGCAGCTGGTGCTCGCGATCCTCGACGACCCCGTGGTGAGTCGCGTGTTCGGGGAGGCCGAGTTCCAGAGCTGCAGCATCAAGCTCGCAATCCTCCGCCCCCCACCACCGATCCTCCGGTTTCCCCACACCGTGCGGTGCCCGCCGCTCTTCCTCTGCAATTTCGCCGCTGGGGACGACTTCAAGGCCCACGGCTTCTCCTTCCCCTTCACGCCGCCCCTCTCCCACCCCGAATCTGACTCCTTCTCCACTGCCGCCGCCGACGTCCCCGCCGCCGAGAACTTTCGCCGCAGCCGCTCCGCTTTGCGAACCGCCGACAGTCGTGCCCGTGAAGGAAGAGAAAGAGGAAAAGGGATATATTTGTGAGGGCATTTCTGCAAAATACCAGCTGGAGCTTATGGAAGGACATATTTGTGAGGGCAAAAATGTCATTTCACAACTCTACTGTTAAAAAATAAACAGCTCTCTAACGGATCCTAACCAGAGAGACATATCTATATATTTGTGAGGGCAAAAATATCATTTTACAACTTTACTGTCAAAAAATAAATAGCTCTCTCACGGATCCTAACCAGAGTGACATATCTGAATACATTAGGACTTTTGTAGGGATAACTTATGAAAGTTGAGTTTTGCAGGAATATATCTGCAATTCACCATGTTTGTAGGGACGTGTATGCAATTAACCCTATTTATAAATATCAACTTTTTCACTTTTTCTCCTAACTTTTAAGAATCTACATTTTACCCCCTGAACATTTCAAATTGTTGCATTTAGCCCCACTCTGTTAGGGTTTCATCACTATTCCGTTTTATTTTTTATAATTTATACTAAAAATATCTTTTAAAATGATACAAATATATTAAAAAATTATTACTTTTTATTACAGAATAAGTAAAGGCAATTTGATCATTTTTTTCTCTCCATTAATGCCATACTCTCCTGAAATATTTT
The DNA here is from genome assembly GCF_001540865.1 of Ananas comosus. Classification (NCBI taxonomy): domain Eukaryota; kingdom Viridiplantae; phylum Streptophyta; class Magnoliopsida; order Poales; family Bromeliaceae; genus Ananas; species Ananas comosus. The sequence goes on from NC_033625.1 coordinate 7,017,070, forward strand.
TAAAATTTTAAAGAAGCAAAATATAGATATTTAAAAGTCAGGGAATGAAAGTAAAAAAGCGGATATCTACAAAAAGTTTTTATTTAATTTAGCCTTTATTAAATATCATTTGTCACGTCCCGGGTTACCACGTTTTCCCGGGCACGCTAATAGACCCGTTGTATACAAAGAATTTTTCCTGTATACGAAGCGATAGCTGTACCTGTAAACAAAACCAAGCTACAACCACAAGGTAAAAAACTGCCAAACAGAGCTGAATATAAAGATAAAACATCAGGTTCACTATACATACTAAGTCTCTGAGATACAACCAACCTTCGCTCCAGCGAGTAAACCAACATAAGTATGTACAAGAACCAAAACACCCCAAAACTACCTGTGATAGATCCTCCTCTAGTACGGCGACACGACTAGTAGAGATCTAGTTTGCAACTCCCTTCTCACGGTCGGAATCAGCAACAATAGCATCCGCAGTCGAAGGCTCTGCAAAAAGGGATCAACAACTTGGTGTGAGAACTACTACAAAATATAGTAGTCCTCAGTGGGTACCGTCAACGACCTCAATGGTCCTCAGTGGGTACCGTCAACGACCTCAACGGTCTTCAGTGGGTACCGTCAACGACCTCAACGGCTCACCCACTAAGTCTACAGAAAAGTGCGTAAGAGATAGTAAGGAAAGCTGAAAAAACCCTACAGCTATATGCCACTATACTATCGCTAACAAACACTAGCTATCTGTAGATAAAAGAAATGCTATCTCTGAACCAATCTCACTTGGGACTGTGAATACACCCGTCCCGCCTGTCGAAGCTACACCGAACACCACCCCGAGGGCTACCGGTGGAGAGTAAGTCCAAACCGGACAACAACGACATCAACGCAAAGCAAAAAGCCAGACTCCGGAGCGGCACTCGTGGGCGCGACCCAACCGAGTATGCAAGTGTGTCTCTGCCGAGCTCAATCAGACTCTCACAGGCTGTAGTCAATGCACTGGGTCTAACTGGTCTAACAACCAAAACTCACGTGCCCTTGGCACAATCTGATGCAAAATATAGAAATCTGGGTCCACCGTCAACTACGACGGCACCCGACAGTCCGAAACGGTCTACACACTACTGTAAAACAAACTCGGCATCCCAACATGAGCGTAAACTCCTCCTACACTAATTTGGATATCCACCGCATACGAACAACGGCGATACAAAAGAATCACAGCTCCTAAAGCTAAATCTGGTAATTTTCGAAAAAGTGACAGTGAGGGATTTATATGTTTTCTCCTAAGTCAATTTCAAGTCCAACATGAATATAATACTAGCTTAACTCCAAATTCAAATTTTATGTTCTAATCCATGAATTCGAGTACTAGCAAGGAAATAAAACCAATGAAACATGTCGACGATGCTAGAACTTAGGCGGAATTCCGACGATTTCGGTAAATATTAACCCACCTCAACAAGCTCGTCCAAGTACGGTGAGAAGTCGAAAGGAGAGGAAACCACGTGCTCGCCCGACCTCCAACAGCGCAACCGCGACGCCCACGCGCTCGAACGACTCTCCGGTTCAACGATGACGACCTTCCGGGCTCTAGCCACGACCTCTACCACTAGCTTGACCAAAAACGAGAGAGAGAAAAGGAGTAGCAAACAAACCCCCTTCTCAATGCTCTCTACAAATATATAGAGGCAGAGGATAAGATTGGGGTTATCGACATATCAAAAGACCGAACTACCCCTTACCTACTCAAAAATCCAGCTGGAGTACCGGTACTAAATTTGAATACAGGTACTCAGGCCTTCAGCCCCGAGCTTCGCACACTGGGTACCGGTACCAACCCGATGTAACACCAGTACCCGAGCTCGATACCGGTACTCGACAGGTCGGTACCGGTACTCAGCATCTCCTCACGCAAACCCGAGAGCATCCTATTCTGGAATTTCACTAGGGTACCGATACTCCTCTCCTTGGTACCGGTACTCAACACTGAACTCTTGCTCTTTGCAGATTTTAGTGTCAGAACTCCACTCTCGCCTTGCGTTGAGTCCGTTTTGCGTCTATTTTGCCCAAAACGACTCCGACTTATCCAGACACTCTCCAGATGTGTCGGCAAGTCTCAGATGCTGAATTCACACGGGCAACCGAACACCAGGGACACTACATCCTCCTCCCTATAAAAAGTTTCGTCCTCGAAACTTAACGCATAGCTCAATTCTGAGCCTCAAACAAGAAGGGGTAGGACTCCCACATCACCGTCTCCGGTTTCTAAGTCTCCTGACGCTTCTCGTGATTACTCCACTGCACTTTTACATAAGGTATGACCCGATTGCGTAATTCTTTCGTCTCAGGAGCAAGAATCCACACCGGTCGCTCCTCATATCTCAAGTCCTCGCTAAGCTCTAGTAGAGTGAAGTTGATCACGTGTGAGGGGTCAAACACGTATCTCCTCAACGCAGAGACGTGAAATACATTATGAATACTGGCAAGTCGTGGGAGTAGAGCAATCCTGTAGGCTACTGGTCCGACTCGCTCAATACCTCAAAAGGGCCTACAAATCGTGGATTGAGCTTTCCACGAACTCCGAATCTGCGTATCCCTCGGGACGATGAGACTTTCTAAAACACATGATCTCCAATCTGAAACTCTAAGTCTCGTCTCCTGGTAACAGCGCAGCTCCTCTGTCGACTTTGGGCTGTCGCAAGCTGTCGTCGTACAACCTTGACCTTTTCCTCTGCCTCCATCAGAATCTTAGGCCTCCAGAGTCTTCCTTTCACCAACATCACTCCAATACAAAGGTGATCGACACCTACATCCATACAACGCCTCAAACGGAGCCATCTGAATGCTCGCTTGATAACTGTTGTTGTACGCAAACTCAACCAGTCTCAAATGTCATGCCACCCTCCTCCAAAGTCCAGAATACATGCTCTCAACATGTCCTCCAGAGTCTGAATGGTCCGCTCTGACTGACCATCTGTCTGTGGGTGAAACACTGTGCTGAGATATAGCTGTGTACCCAAGGCCGTCTGAAGGCTCCTCCAGAAATGTGAGACGAACCTCGGGTCTCTATCCGATACTATCGAGGTAGGCACACCATGCAATCTAACAATCTCATCCAAGTACAACTGAACGAGTCTCTCTCTCGACCAGGTGGTCTACGCTGGTAGGAAGTGAGCAGACTTGGTAAGTCTGTCCACTATCACCCAAATAGCATCAAAATCACCATGTACTCTTGGTAAACCCACGACAAAGTCCATCGTGATCCGCTCCCATTTCTACTCGGGTACTGACAGATTCTGAAGCTTGCCAGCAGGTACTCAATGCCTTGCTTTTACTTGTTGGCAAGTCAGACACTTAGTCACATATCTGCCAATGTCCCGCTTCATTCCATTCCACCAGAAGTGTGCCTTCAAATCGTTATACATCTTGGTTCTACCGAGGTGAACCTTATAAGGTGAGTAATGAGCCTCTCTCAAAATCTCCTCGCGGATCGCTGAATTCATAGGCACACACAGTCGGTTCCTGTACCGCAGTACTCCTGAACTGTCCACAGAAAAGGCTTCCGCCTGTCCCCTCTCTAGCTGCTCTCAAATCCTCAACCAGAAGTGTGCCTTCAAATCGTTATACATCTTGGTTCTACCGGGGTGAACCGTATAAGGTGAGTAATGAGCCTCTCTCAAAATCTCCTCGCGGATCGCTGAATCCATAGGCACACACAGTCGGTCCCTGTACCGCAGTACTCCTGAACTGTTCACAGAAAAGGCTTCCGCCTGTCCCCTCTCTAGCTGCTCTCGAATCCTCAACAAATGAGAGTCTCCACTCTGTTTCTCCCTGATCTTATTTAACAGAGTGGGCCGCAAGACCATAGACATCAGTCTCGCAGTAGACCAAGGGGACACTATCTCAAGCCTCAACCGCTATAACTCCTCAAGTAACAGTCTCTGCTCAGTGATCAGCATGCTCAAGCTCTGCACTGACTTCCTGCTCAACGCATTTGCCACCACATTCGGCTTGCCGCGGTGATACTGAATACTAATATCATAATCCTTTAATAACTCCAACCACCGGCGTTGCCTCTGGTTCAACTCTTTTTGGGTGAACAGATACTTGAGACTTTTATGATCTGTAAAAATTTCGCAGTGCTTACCATACAAGTAATGCCGCCACAACTTCAAGACAAAAATTACCGCAACAAGCTCCAAGTCATGCGTAGGGTAATTTTTCTCATAATCCTTCAATTACCTGAAAGTATAAGCAGTTACCCTACCATACTGCATCAGAACACAACCCAACCCACTGTGCGATGCATCACTGTAGATCACAAATCCTTCCCCCATAACTGGAAGGGCAAGAATAAGAGCTGACATCAACCTCTGTCTCAACTTATCGAAGCTCCTCTGACAATCCTCACTCCAGATGAACTTAATTTCGTTTTGAGTCAATCGAGTGAGGGGTATGGAAAGCTTCGCAAAGCCTTCCACAAACCGACAGTAATAACCTGTCAATCCAAGGAAACTCCTCACCTCGGTAACCGTCGTCGGTCTGGGCCAATCCCGAATAGCATCAATCTTCTTCGGGTCAACTGCCACTCCCGCTGCAGAAATCACATGGCCCAAGAAAGAAACCTCCCGAAGCTAAAACTCACACTTCTTTAACTTAGCATACAATTTCTTCTCCCTCAGAAGCTGTAACACTATTCTCAAGTGCTCCTCGTGCTCAACATCACTCCAGGAGTATATCAGAATATCATCTATGAATATTACCACGAATCGGTCCAAGTACAGCTTAAACACTCGATTCATTAAATCCATAAATACGGCAGGGGTATTCGTCAATCCAAATGGCATCACAGTGAACTCATAATGCTCGTACCGAGTCCGAAAAGCCGTCTTGGGAACATCCTCGGTCTCACCCTCAACTGGTGATAAGCTGACTGGAGATCAATCTTTGAAAAGACACAAGATCCTTACAGCTGATCAAATAGATCATCTATACACGGCAAAGGATACTTGTTCTTGATGGTCACTTTATTCAATTCACGGTAATCTACACAGTCTAAGTGAACCATCATTCTTCTTCACGAATAACATCGGCGCTCCCCAAGGCGATACACTGGGTCTCGCATACCCCTTATCTATCAGATCCTGAAGTTGCGCCTTTAACTCTCTCAGCTCTGCCAGTGCCATTCGGTAAGGTGCCTTCGAGATTGGCACAGTTCCAAGAATTACGTCAATCACAACTCAATCTCCCTATCCGACGGCATAGTTATTAACTCCGGGGGAAAAACATCCGAAAACTCCCGGACTATAGAAATATCCTTGAGTCCCAGCGCCGTCGTAGGCACCTTTACTACTGCCGCGAAGAAAGCTATGCATCCTTTACTCATCAGCCGCCTAGCCCTCGCTGAAGAGATCCAAGTGGCGAACAGCGTACTCCTGCAGCCTCTGAAAGTGAACTCCTCCTAACCTGGCTCGCGGAATGTCACTGTCCTCGCTCCACAGTCAATCGTTACATAGTACAGCGCCAGCCAATCCATGCCAAGCATAATATTGAAGTCTTGTAGTTGCCCTAAGACCAACAGGTCTGCAGGCATAATCTAAAGGCCCAACTGCACTGGACAAGCCCAACAACACTCCGTCACATGCAACACATGATCAGGAATCTGCACCTCTCGTGTATGTAACAGCGACCCTAGCTCTAGACCATACAATAATGCAAATGCTTGGCTAACAAAAGAATGTGATGCACCGGTATCAAATAAGTTACGAGCTCTAATACCATAAATTAAAATGATATCTGCCACCATCCGGTCAGCTGCTGTAGAATCCTCTACCTGGGCTGCATACACCTTGCCACTCGAGGCCTGTTGTCGCCGCTCACTCTGTTGCGGCACAGACGCCCTATCATCCTGACGGTAGCTCGGCGATGCTCCATAAGTCTGCTGGGGTGCCGGCGGAGTTGACGCCGTCGAAGTTGCTGGTGATGCTGCTCGGGGACACGCTGCTTTCATATGTCCGGGCTATCCACAACTGAAACATCGGCCCTCTCGCTGGTCACACGTCCGAGGTCAATGCGGCCCTCCACAAATCACACACTGCGGAGTCCCCTGCTGCTGCCTTTGTTGACGTGGTCCCCCAGAATGCTGTCGCTCCGAAGACCCACGACCTTGAGAGTGTGATCGTGGAGGCCTCGGCGGACGCCTGCTGCTCGACTGCCCTCCATCATCTGGAACTGGGCGCTTCCTATCTTGACTTTGCCCCGGCACCTGAGCCCGCTCACGGACAAATACATCTCCTCTCTCAATCCATAATGCTTCCTCAATCAACGGGTCCAAGGTCCTCAATCTCTATGCCTGTACCAACCGGAAGATCTCTGGCCTCAGGCCCCCATCATACAGATACGCCTTGTGGGCTTCATCTCTGGCTACAAACGGCACACAGTTCAGAAGCAGAGTAAACTCACGAGTGTACTCCTGAACTGATCGCTTCCCCTGCTGTAGCTTCTTCAGGTCCTCATCGAGTTTTTGCTTCACGCTGTTTAGGCCGTACAACAATCCACAAAACTCGTCCCACTTCATCTGTAGTGCCACCAGCCCTTGAGTCTGCCTCATCCTTCTTCACTAGGAGTGCGTATCACCTGCCAAACAGTGCACTCCCAAATGTACCTGCTCCCGCTCTGGTATAAATAAGTTCTCGAATAACTTTTCCATCGCGCTCACCTAGCCCTCTACAACCCAGGGCTCCGTACAACTATCATCAAAGAGCGGTGGATCAAACCGACGAAAACGAGCCAGCTTCTCTGTCATTCGCTCCTGCTCAGCCTCGGACATCTGCGACACCTTTCCAGAGAATGTAACTGGCGCCATAGGAACTGTCACTGGTGGGGATACAGCTGTGGCTGGTGCGGCCACGGGAATAGTCTATGGTGGTGCTAGCTGCTCGGGTGCTTTGCTCGGCGGCTGAGTAAATGTCTCTACATCCTTTGTAACAGTGCCCCCTGCTACATGGTCGCCTCAGTAAGGGCAGCCAACTGCTCTCTTAGATCGGGGGGGGTGTACTCGGCCCTGCCTGCTCAGGCATCTCGGATGGCGCGAAACGATCCCGCATCGGCGGTCAACCTCAGCATTGATACATAGCTACCTGAAATCAAAACAAGGGTCAAATACAAATCACAATCAACTCTCGACCAAATTAAATGAAAGTCTAGAAGGCCGCCCCTATTTTTTCTCAAAATTATGCCGTCTACAGCTCACATAATTTTCTTGGCCGAAACAGATACTCCTTCAGTCACTCACTCCACTCTAGGAGGAGTTAAAATAATTCAATCGCTAACTTTTGCGATAAATCATGCCTCTTGCGTCTTGCCTTCCTAAGGTTTGCCAAGCTTAAGGTTTCCTAGGTCCCAACGACCTAATGCTAAGCTCTGATACCAACTTAATCTGTCATGTCCCGGGTTACCATGCTTCTCCGGGCACGCTAACAGACCCGCCGTATACAAAGAATTTTTTTTGTATACGAAATGATAGCTGTACCTGTAAATAAACCAAGCTACAACCAGAAGGTAAAGATCTAGCTGCCAAACAGAACTGAATATAAAGATAAAATATCAGGTTCACTATACATACTAAGTCTTCGAGATACAACGAACCATCGCTCCAGCGAGTAAACCAATATAAGTATGTGCAAGAACCAAAACACCCCAAAACTACCTGTGATGGGTCCTCCTCTAGTACGGCGACATTACTAGTAGGGATCTAGCTCGCAACTCCCTTCCCACGGTCGGAATCAGCAATAGCAGCAGTCGCAGTCGAGGGCTATGCAAAAAGGGGTCAACAACCGGGTATGAGAACTACTGCAAAATAGAGTAGTCCTCAGTGGGTACCGTCACCGACTTCAACGGCTCACTCACTAAGTCTACAGAAAAGTGCATAAGAGATAGTAAGGAAAGTTGAAAAAACTCTACAGCTATATGCCACTATACTATCGCTAACCAACACTAGCTATCTGTAGATAAAAGAAATGCTATCTCTAACCCAATCTCACTAGGGATTGTGAATACACCCATCCCGCCTATCGAAGCTACACCGAACACCACCCCGAGGGCTGCCGGTGGAGAGCAAGTCAAAACCGGGCAACAACGACATCAACGCAAAGCAAAAAGCCAGACTTCGGAGCGGCACTCGTGGGCACAACCCAACCGAGTATGCAAGCGTGTCTTTGCCGAGCTCAATCAGGCTCTCACAGGCTGTAGTCAATGCACTGGGTCTAACTAGTCTAATAACCAAAACTCACGTGCCCTTGGCACAATCTGATGCAAAATACAGAAATCTGGGTCCACCGTCAACCGCGACGGCACCCGACAGTCCGAAACAGTCTACACACTACTGTAAAACAAACTCGGTATCCCAGTACGAGCGTAAACTCCTCCTACACTAATCTCGGTATCCAACGCATACGAACAGCGGCAATACAAAAGAACCACAGCTCCTAAAGCTAAATCTGGTAATTTTCAGAAAAGTGACATTTTCAGAAAAATGACAGTGAGGGATTTATATGTTTTCTCCTAAGTCAAGTCCAAGTCCAATATGAATATAATATTAGCTTAACTCCAAATTCATATTTTATGCTCTAATCCATGAATTCAAGTACTAGCAAGGAAATAAAACCAATGAAACATGTCGACAATGCTAGAACTTAACACTGAACATACAGACCAGCCTACCAACCAACCCAGGTTTCGCGCAGGTCTAGCTCCAAATTTTAACGGAAAAATCTGACCATGAATAGGATTGCTCAATTTTAATAGTAAAATGTGCGGATAGTCCCTCTACAATCAAAATATTGCACTTTGCCCCCCTATACTTTTTCTTTAAAAATTACTAAAAATTACAGAGATTGCCCTTACATTTCTTTCTTTCTTTCTTTCTTTCTTGAGGCAATTGCTTATATACCCTTAATAAGTTCTCGAATTTTTGATTTACCCCTCTTAGAAGGCTAATATTGAAAATACCCTTTTTATGTTCCAAATATTTCAAATATACTCTCCTAGAGTTAAATTCCGTTAATAAACCGTTAGCAATAACTGTTATCGGTATGAAATTATTATTTTGCCTTTTCAACAACACCAATTTTTCTTATTTGCCCTTGTTAGGGGTACAAAAAATATTTTAATTTTTGATTTTTTCAAATATACCCCCCTATCATCATCAACATTTTTATTTGCCACCGACCGTCCTTAGAGTAAGTGGCAAAGGGCTTGGTGGTTGGTACCCAAGACCCAAGTTCGAATCCTAGTTGATTTACATTTCCAGCTAAGTTTATTTTTAATTGAAATAAACGAAGCGGGTAGCGTGCTACCTATCTCTCAAAAAAAAATATTTCTTATTTGCCCTTAAGTTAAGAGCAAAGAGGCATTTCGATTTTTTTTTAACTCTAATAGATATTTAACTTACATTTAATTCAAGTTAACTTAATGGATGGTAACTGGGTATTTTGGAATAACGGAGGAACATATGAGGGGTATATTGGAAAGAAAAAAAAAAAGTAAGATAAATGAGATATTTATGAAGTTTTGAAGAGTATATAGGTAATTATCCCTTCTTTCTTTCTTTCTTTCTTTTTTTTGCCCCTTTCTCGCTAGCTCATAACTTAGTCTGGACTGCAGTATCAATTATTGACAAGCTCCAAATCTCTGTCTAGTTTGCCGTATTTGTATCCTTACGCAGCAATTCAACCTACAGTTGAAGGCTCAATTGTAGCAGTTTGATATCCGCCTAAGTCGGACATAGCTGGAAATATAATAATTGAATAGAATAATTCTATACAAGGATAATATTGCAGACTCACTCGCCTCTTAAATAAAAAGGAAAAAAAATATCATTCTGTTCTTTGGAGGTAATCTCATCATCTCACTTGTTAAATTACCAAAAATGAAAATTTAGGCATCGTTTGATATCATGTTCATTTTTTATTTTTAGATAGAATTTTATATATTAAAAAAAATAAGAGTGGATAATGGATTGTGTTTAATCCTTTCATTTAAAGTGTTTTACTTGGCAATACAAAATAAAAAATATGAAAATATGTTTTTTTTTGTTTATAAGTTTTATTTTTAAAACGAGTAGTCATCTACTTCTGACAGGTTGCATTAATTATAAGCAAATCAATTATAAAAAAAAAGTTCTTCCAACACATCAAACTATATAGAATTAGTATTTTAAAAAATAGAAAAATAACAATGACACTAAAAGAGGCCTTGGCTCTCAACTAACAGAAGCAAAACAATAAAAATTAAAAAAAAAAAAAGAAAAGAAAGAAAGAATGGATTCATTATTCTCAACACAACAAAATGAATAAAACACAAGTATAACTAATTTTATCTCCAACTATATATAGGCAATTATTAATACCAAAATTGAGCCGACCTAACCCACGTATGAGCCAATAAGAACACGTGGTACATCAGGAGTCAAAATAAGGCGCCTGAAGGACAAGAAGGTGGGAACGGTTGAAGAATGGGGCGTAACTTTCATGAGGAGTTAGCGTAACTTCCATGAGGAGTTAGTATAACTTCTACGATCATGGTTACAACCACTACCCCCAACTACTTTTAATCAACTAATAATGTGGGCTATAAATAGTAACTTTGAAGCCTGCAATAGAGGTCTTCGCCCCTGCGCACAAAAGATCACTTTTATTTTCCTGCATCTTTCTATTCTCGCATTTACCGCTTTCCCTAGGAGTAGTTCCTGTAATTTAGTATACTCGGAGTCTGTCTGCCCTACGGGCATCACTCCCCTGTTCCCATACTTGGAGTCTGTCTGCCCTATGGGCATCACTCCCCTGTTCGTGTATTTTTTCCTTTTGCTATTCAATAGAAAGTCATATTCGGCTCTTCCTGCCGATCAGATCACAAGTTGTTTGGCCATTCGGCTCATTTCTTAGTCGAATTCTGGGCTTCCCCTCTCCTTTCGGCTCATCCTGCCGAAGCAAATTTACTGTGGAGGTTTTCGAACCCGGCTGATTCGATCCCTCATCGGCCTAATCGCTTGATCCTTTGTGGGCGCATACTTCGAGGGTCATAATCCGCAGCCGTCTCGCACCTCTACGTTCTTCCCGAGGAGAATTATTGACCGGGTCAAGGGTCGGGACATTCGGCACGCAACAATTTTTTGGCACGCCCGGTGGGACTCAATTTTAGGTAAATTCACATTTTTATTGAAATTATGGCTAATGATAATGCCATGAATTTGCGCAATAGGGTTGTTTCTAGAAATTCTGGGAATGATCAACCTAGTGATTCAGACAATGCTGGCGAATGTCAAGCAGTTTTGCTAGTTGAAGGAGAAATTAGTGGACAGTCGGCTTATCAAGAGCCGAGTCTAACTCAGGCGCTCGGCCAGATGAGCCGAGTCCTGCAAACTTTAGATCAAAACATCCATCAAAGTACGGCTCGACTAGACGCGGTGCTGGCCGTCATCACGGCCTATAATGAAAATATTGCACGAATAGGGCAATTATTGACTCGAAATGAGCAACCAATGACAGGCTTACAAGGGCCTATGATGACACCAGTATTGCAAAATCCTGCGATATCGATAAATGGACAGCCCCAATACCAGGGGGTACAATTCCAAGCGGCTTACAGACCGGCCGTCGTCAATACCGGTCAACAGCCGGAAATTACATGGGGATTGCCATCACCTCCACCGATAGCAATATACCAGCCCCAAAATATAGGGGCTAGAGCTGGGGGGCAGGCTCCAAATATTCAAGGAGCAAATCTCATAGTACAAAACTTCGGACCATTACAAGGACCGAATGCAGCACAAGCACAAGTTCCTTTGCAGGAAAATAATAATGAAATATATGCGCAAATCGAAGAAGCCATCCGAAATACTTTTGGAGTTGGCGCAAGGCCGGTAGTGCCGCCTGTATTTTGTTCCCCTTATCCCGCGAGCATAGATGCAGAACATCCGTATCCGGTAAACTAGAAAATGCCGAAGTTCGATAAGTTCTCGGGCGATGAGACCGAGAATACGGTCGAGCATGTAGCCCGGTTCACGGCCCAGTGTAGAGAAGCGGCTGCTGACTCATTTTTGAAACTTCGGCGTCGTTAACTAAAATGGCGTTTACTTGGTATACAAGTTTATCAGCCAATTCCATCCAAGATTGGGACGAATTGGAAAAAAAATTTCATGAGCGATTCTATAGGTCGGAACCACAATTATCGGTCGCCGACTTGGCTTTATACCGACAAATATCGGGTGAAACGGTCGAAGAGTATTTGAACAGTTTCAAAATAGCCAAAACCCGGTGCTTTATGAGAATGCCGGAATCAGAGTTCGCCAAAATGGCGTTAAATGGTCTGCATTTTAAAATAAAAGGCCATTTTGAAGATAAGCATTTTTCTAACCTATTTGATCTAGGTGTTCGAGTTGCCCAATACGAGCAATTTCAGAAGAAAAGTGAGGACGATCGGCTGCAATGGAGCCAATATAAAAATCAAAGCAAAGGCAAGGAGAAATCTTTACTAGAAGAACAATCAGTTCAAGAAAAGCCGAGCCAATCGAGTGAAAGTGAAGAATCGGCTGATGAAGCCGAGATACAGCCACTTTCTTTAAGAAGAATTTCTTGATAGAAAAACATTCGGTTCAAGAAGAGCCGAACTAATCGAATAAAAGTAAAGAATCGGCTAATGAAGCCAAGATATATGTGGCAGGGATGATAAAGCGCTGTTTTCCTAAAGCCGACCAAGACTAGTGAAACTAAAGCTTGGGTCTCGGCTGTGGCTTTGAACAGTCGATTTGGCACCAATAGTCATCCGAATGTTCATTTGAAAGACTATTGGGGGGGCATTGTTGATACCAAAATTGAGCCGACCTAACCCACGTATGAGCCAATAAGGACACGTGGTACACCAGAAGTCGGCAATAAGGCGCCTGAAGGACAAGAAGGCGGGAACGGTTGAAGAATGGGGCGTAACTTCCATGAGAAGTTAGCGTAACTTCCATGAGGAGTTAGTATAACTTCCACGATCATGGTTACAACCACTCCTCCCAACTACTTTCAACCAACTAATAATATGGGCTATAAATAGTAGCTTTGAAGCCTGCAATAGAGGTCTTCGCCCCTGCGCACAAAAGATCACCTTTATTGTCCTACATCTTTTTATTCTCGCATTTACCGCTTTCCCTACGAGTAGTTCCTGTAATTTAGTATACTCGGAGTCTGTCTGCCCTACGGGCATCACTCCCCTGTTCGTGTATTTTTTTTCTTTTGCTATTCAATAGAAAGTCATCTTCAGCTCTTCCTGCCGATCAGATCACAAATTGTTTGGCCATTCGGCTTATATCTTAGTCGAATTCTGGGCTTCCCCTCTTTTTTCGGCTCATCCTGTCAAAGCGAATTTACTGCGGAGGTTTTCGAACCCGGCTGATTCGATCCCTCATCGGCCTAATCGCTTGATCCTTTGTGGGCGCATACTTCGAGGGTTATAATCCGCAGCTGTCTCGCACCCTGACGTTCTTCCCGAGGAGAATTATTGACCGGGTCAAGAGTCGGGACATTCGGCACGCAACAGCAATTTTAATTACATTGTATTAAAAATTACATCAAATCAAATGGCAGCGGAGTGTTTTCAGAATAGAACTCAAAATTTTTTATTACTATAATTTAGATCAACTAGCAGAAATGCTCTTTTGGTAAAGTTGAGAGTATTATTTTTTATTGAAATCCTCTAGCGCAAATTAATTCTCTTGAGAGTAGGAGATTCTGCATTTATGGCTAAAATCTTTGTCTCTAAATTTCGAACTAATGCCATGTATAGCCTTATTAGAAAAAAAATTTCCCAATCTAGCCTCCTTTTACAAAAAATTCCTAACCTAGCCTTCTTTCGATAATTAGAAAATAAAAGATAACTTTAATAGTATTTATATGCAAATTAGGAGAGAGAAATTTTTTCTCTCTCTCCTCCCACCCTACTAATATTTAAAAATAATTAATTTTTGTTATAATAATATTAATTAAAAATTAATATTTAATAATAATAAATATTATTATTATTGAATATTTTTTCTCAAAAAGATAGCATGATGCTACCCTCTTCATTTATTTTTTTTTAGAAATAAACTTAGCTGGAAATATGAATCAACGAAAATGTGAATCAACTATGATTCAAACTCAGGACTTCAAGTACCAACCACCAAGTGTTTTTACATTTGTATTAAATACTAGTAATAATAATAATAGTAATAATAATAATAATAATAATAATAATAAAATTATCATTCAATAATAATAATATCATTATTATTAAATATTAATTTTTAATTATTGTTATTATTATAAGAATTAATTGAGAGGAAAGAGAGAGAAAAATTTTCTCTCTCCTAATTAACATATAAATGCTCTTAAGTCATTTTTATTTTCTAATCCATCAAAAGAAATGCTAGATTAGAAATTTTTTAAGAAGAAGGCTAGGTTGGAAATTTTTTTTCTCAATAAGGCTAGATGTGGCATTAGTTCCTAATTCTCTCTATTGCTTGTTTGACAAGTACTTCATTTGAGGTGACTGTAGCTAAAAGCAAAAACAGGGAAACTGCGAAAGAGAAACACTTATTTTATAAAATTGAAATGATCTTGTAAACCTAATGATTTTTTTTTAGAAAAAAACACTTTTTTTAAAATTTTGAATAGTCACAAATAAATTGAAAGGTTGGGTACTCAAATCAAAATTTTGAATGGCCAAGTAACTGATTCAAAATGGTGGATAGTTCAGATAAGTTCTGTACGTTTTTACCAAAAACTAATTTAAAGGCCGAATATGATGCTTTACGAACTTTTTGAGTAAATTGAAAAGGAATACGAAATAAGACGTCTATGTCGGATTGTTGACGCTGACCATTCATCCCAAAAATTCGAGTTATTAGAAATATGCAACTAATTTACTTAACATGTATAAGTATATCGTTCACGAGTCTCGATTGCGATTCGACCCAATCAGCCTCACGCCACAGAACGGGATGCTGGCCATTTAAGCTAACAGTTTATGCACCCAACAGGGCCCTAAAATTTTGTTTGAATTGGTCCCATCCTTCAACAAACAAAAGCAAATTTATTTATAAAATCCCACACCATTTCATGCCATGATTGTATTATTCCACATGCATGCATATATATATACATCAATGCCAGAAGAAGCTCTTTCTTTAACCATCTTCTGTCCTTGCCGCTGCTGCTGCTGCTGCTGCACTCTTTTGTGCTCTCCACAGTGAGAACAACAATGGCTTTACTTTAAAAAGCGTGCCATTGTTCTTTGGATAAAGATCTCACCCTGGCACTAGTCCTATTATTAATGAGAACAAAAAGACTCAGTTAAAGCACTTCTTCTTTTACTGTGAGAGCACAAGTGAACAAAAGCTATGAGCAGGAGCAGAGTAATAAAAAATGGAAACAAAATAAAGATTCCAAAACTGAAAAAAGAGTGCTTTTTGGTCCAGTGATTTTGGAATCTCGAAGCATGGACGAACCAGAATTGATCATTACCATCTGGGGGATCTCTTTATCAAAGGATTAATTGCAATAGTGGTCCCTAACCTTATAGCTTTTTTTTTTTTGTTTTTTTTTTTTGGTTTTAAGGATTGCACCTTCAACCATTCCAATTGCTTTAAAATTTGACAGAATAGGCCATGCCAACTCCAATAAAACTCCTCTTACTTATACTGATCACTGCCGTGATTTGGTAGTTCCTGCTCAATTTCGGTGCAGACTTTTTCAAGTTACTGAAAAAGCTTGATGGCTCATTCAGCTCATTGTTAAAAATATCAGATGCTTCAAAAGAGACAGTAACTATCGGATGAGAGGTTGAGATGGTGGTAGGCATGAAGGACGGCACTGAGGATGGTGACATTTGGTTTGACGCGATGTGAGCACGTATGAGAGAAGAGGTTAGGGGTCAAAGTAAAAAAGACCGGTAAGAATCTACTTCTAAAGGCTAAGTATCTGGTAAACAAAAAAAAAAAACGTTGGTGGACCATAATAACAAATTAAGTAAAGATTGGGGATCCGTTTTGCAATTAAATCAAATATATATAAAAATATTAAATAAAGGTTATTATTTTGCACTTTTTACTTCTATATAAATATTTTTACTTCTATATAAATAATCTATGATTTTTAGTCTTGTCGCACATTCTTTTACATATTCCGCATTTAAGTTTAGTGAGTGTAATACTATGGGACCAAACCCATAAGTTTATTGTTACAGGGATAAAGCTAGGATTTAAGTTCTCGGAGGGGGGGGGGGAGGGGGGGGACCAAAACTATATTGTACCTAATTAATTTATTTTTAAAAGATTATTAACAAACTATAAATTTGCATAAAAATCACTTATTTTGGGCTTTTGCAAAACCGGGCCACTTTTTTCGTTTTTGCAGATTCGGTTCACTTTTCAGCAAACTGACCAAAATACCCTTTTTACTTTTTCTCTTTCCCTTTCTCTCTCCTCTTCGTTTCTCTCGTTTTTTTTTTTTTTCTCGCCGGCCAGAGCAGAGGCGGAAACGGTCCGTCTCGCCTCTCACCCCTCATTCTCTAGCCCTCGCCCTCCCTCGCGCCTCGCCTTGCCTCGTCAGCACCCCCACCTCCTCGCCTCCAACCCCGTTAAGGCCGCGCCACGACTTTTTTTTTTTTGCTTTTTCTTTCTTTTTTCTTCCGACTCTTCTCCACCGTCTCCGACAACGATGCCTCTCTCGTCCTTCTCGTCCTTCCCCGCCCTTCTCATCTCTCTCTCCCTCATTCTCTGCCGCCCGACGACGATTTATCTTCCGGCGCCGACGTCGACACCGTGGAGGTCACTGCGCGCTACAGGCTCGGAGCGAGGTCCTTAGCGCGTGTCTCGCTGGCCGTGTGCTGTTGCAGAGAAGGTGACAAAAAAAAATTATAGAAAAAACAGAAAAAAAAATAAAGATAAAAAATTATATAAAAAGAAAGATGAACATCAAATTGTATCGTTAACTGCAAAAAAAATTATAAGTTGCACTATTTAAGATGTAAACTGCAGCTTTAAGATGAAAAACTACACTCTTTAAACGAAAATTACACTCTTGAGAAATATTTTATACTGTTTCTCTTCTTATTACACTCTTCAGATGTAAACTGCATCCATTAAGATGAAAGTTACACTCTTTAAACAAAAGTTGTACTGTTTCTCCTCTTGTTGCACCATTTCTTCTCTGTTACACTATTTTTATCTTAAACTGCATCCTTTAAAATATTTATACTGTTTCTCCTCTTGTTACACCATTTCTGTGTAAATAAGAGGAGAAATAGTTGCAACAAGAGGAGAAACAGTGCAAGAGAGAAGAAACTGCACTGTTTTAAGAGATATATATACTGTTTCTCCTCTTGTTGCACCATTTCTGTTGTAAATAAGAGGAGAAATAGGCAACAAGAGGAGAAACGCACTTTTTAAGAGATATACTACTGTTTCTTCTCTTGTTGCACTGTTTCTCCTCTTGTTGCACCATTTCTGTGTAAAACAATAGAAAGAAATAGTGCCCACAAGAGGAGAAACAATGGCAATAGAGAAGAAACTGCACCCTTTTAGAGTATTTATACTGTTTCTCCTCTTGTTGCACTGTTTCTCTCTTGTTGCACCATTTCTGTGTAAATAAGAGGAGAAATAGGTGCAACAACGAAGGAGAAACAGTGCAACAAGAGGAGAAAAATATAAATATCACTTAAAAGGATTTACAGTTTAAAGATAAAAATAGCTATAGATATTTTCGTTCAAAGAGTATAATTTTTATCTTAAAGCAGCAGTTTACATCTTAAATAGTGCAACTTATAATTTTTTTTGTAATTAACGATGTAATTTCATCTTCATCATTCTTTTTATATAATTTTTTATCTTTATTTTTTTTCTGTTTTTTCTATAATTTTTTTGTCACATTCTCTGCCAACAGCTACGGCGCCGGTGACGGCGCCGGTGACGGCGCCGGTGACGACGCCGCTAAGGACCCCCCACTCCGAGGCTGTAGCGCCGCAGTGACATCTACGGTGTCGACGTCGGCGCCAGCGAAGATAAATCGTCGTCGGAGGCGGCAGAAAATGAGGGAGAGGGAGAGATGAGAAGGGCGGGGAAGGGCGAGAGGCGTCGTCGTCGGAGACGGTGGAGAAGAGTCGGAGAAGAAAAGAAAAGAAAAAAGCAAAAAAAAAAAGTCGCGGCGCGGCCTTAATGGGGTTGGAGGCGAGGAAGGTGGGGGTGCATGGACGGGGGCAAGGGTGAGGGCGAGAGCATGAGGGTGAGAGGCGAGACGGACCGTTTCTGCCTCTGCTCCGCCTCCGCTCTACCGGCGAGAAAAAAAAAAAGAACGAGAGAAACGAAGAAGAGAGAGAAAGAGGAAATAGAAAAAGTAATAAGGGTATTTTGGTCAGTTTGCTGAAAAAACGGACCGAATCTGCAAAAATGAAAAAGGTGGCCCGATTTTGCAAAAGCCCAAAATAAGTGGATTTTTTATGCAAATTGGCCATAAAAGTCCGATGCGCAAAAATACCCAAAAAAAAAAAAGTTTGCTTATCGATTCAAATTAAAGTCAAAATTGTGCTTAATACTCTTTCAAGTAACGAAATCCACCGAAAAATATTAGACGGTAATACTAACGCTGTTTCGTGGCATTTTAATTCTCAGCGCATGCTATACAAACTATATGCTATTTCAAATGGAGCCTAAGACAGTTTTTGTATTGAGAATATACTGAGGCTTAGTTTGGTATTGGAGCCTATCTGACGTTATTAAATAAAATAGAGTTGGGGTAAAAGTAAATAATAGAGATATGCTTCTGTTTTCTTTGGTGAAACCGCAGAAAATATATCGTAACTTACTCATCGCGATATGCGGAACACAATATTACGGAAACAAACCGGATATTTTTCCATCATACTTTCTCACTGCACGTAAGGCAATCTTCCCGTAATCCCAAACGAAGCCTCATAAAGATGATAGCTTAAATTTTGGAATGTAGTATACTTTATAAATTTGTTTAACATATTTCATACAATTTTCACAGTTGTAAATTTATTAAAGTAGGAGTCAAAATGCTATTCACTGACTCATCAAACAAATTGAAAGTTTTTTTTTACAGTGAAATCAAAATTTTGAAAGATTTGATAGTTCAATCCAAATGATCCATAGTTCAGATAAGTTTCATATATTTTTATCTTCGTAATAATTTTGTATATTTGGAGGGTATTTGTAGTATCCTTGGTTTTTGAGTTGCTTGTGGATCTAAGCATTTGAGGCTTGGCGATACATCTGGAGAGTGTCTGGACAAGTCGGAGTCGTTTTGGCGCGAAATGGACGCAAAACAGACTCGACGCGAGGTGAGAGTGGAGTACTTACGCTGAAATCCGCAAAGTGCAGGATTTCAGTGTTGAGTACCGGTACGTCATTGGGCTGGAACCGGTACCCTGTGTGCGAGCTTGCAGGCTGAGAGGTCGAGTACCGATAACCAAATCTGATACCGGTACTCCAGCTGTCATGTTGAGTTGGTAGGGGTATTATGGTCTTTTTGTGTTGGTGTTTATCCACACCACCAACTCTCCCTCGTATTTATCCACCTGAGGGAGAGTAGCTTGCTTAATTGTGTTCCTTTCTCTCTCAAGTGTTAATTGTGTGCTTGGTGGAGGCCACGGCTTGAGTTCGGATCGGTGTTGACGTTGCGCCGGAGAGCCGTTCGAGAGTGTGGACGTCGCGGTTGCGCCGTTGGAGGCCGGGCGAGCCCGTGATTTTCTTTCCTTTCGACTTCTCGCCGTGGTTGGATTAGCGTTTCGAGGTGGGTTGAAGTTTACCGAAATTGCCGGAATACCTCCTAAGTTTTTATATCGTCGACATGTATCATTTGCGTATTTTCCTTGCTAGTATTCGAATTCATGGATTAGTGTTTAAATCTGAATTTGGAGATAAGCTAGTAGTTTAATTTTACATGTTGGATTTGGATTTGACTTAGGAGAAAACATATAGATTCTATACTGTCACTTTTTGAAAATTACCAGATTTAGCTTTAGGAGCTGTGGTTTGTTTGTATCGTCGCTGTTAGTATGCGATGGATACCAAGATTAGTGTAGGATGAGTTTACGCTCGTGCGATGGATACCCAGATTAGCTTTAGCAGCTCATTATCTTATGGTTGTTGGCGTGCCCGGAGAAACGTGTAATCCGTGGCGTAATAGCATTTGTAAAATTTTTTATTTTACAAAGGTGTCTATAAAATTTCTAAAATTCAGAGGGATGCATATGAAATTACCCCTAAAATTTATTCTATTTATTTTCCTTAGCTAGGAATAAGGGATTCTCCAATCAAATACATGAAACTTCGGTGAAATAGGCTATTCTAATTCGACTATCCAATCTTTCAAAATTTTAATTTTAGTACCCAACGTTCACTTTGTTTGATTTAAGTAATTTGATAACTCTTTGGATATAACAATTGTTTATTTTAATAAATTTATAATTACGTAAATTACATATAATATACTAATTATATCTGTAAAGATAAACAACGCATTCAAATTTTAAAGTTACAAATTATTAATTGACCCAAATTTAAAAAAATTAATAATTTTTAAAGATTAGATAGTTGAATCTAAAATGGTGATAGTTGAGATGATTTTATACAATTTTACCCACAATTTATACTGAGTGAAAAATGTTGTTATCAGCAGTGCAGATACATGAAAATGAAGGAAAAATAAACTACGTATCACTTAAAATTTTTGAAATATCTTATGTAACCCCTATCTTTTTTTTTGTTTCAAATATATCCTTCGTATATTTCTCTATTACTCAAAAATAACTTGCTTTAGTACCCATTAAATTATTCCAAATTAAACCCAGATTAAATTTCTACCAGAGTTAAAAAAGAGTCAAAATACTTATTTTGTCCCTAACTTACTAATCTATTTTCTTACTTTCTTATTTATCCCGCTTAGAAGGCTTTATATGAAAAATATTCTTCAAATGTTACAAGTTCTTTTAAATTTACTTCTAGAAAAGTGGGTAATGGTAGAAGAGAATATTTAAATGATTAAAATAGTAATTTTATAGAGACGATGATTGTTCCTAATGATTCACTAACAGAATTTAGCTTTAGGAGAATATTTAACAAAACTCGAAATGTTAGAGGAGTACTTTCCATATTAACCTTCTAAGCGGGATAAATAAAAAAGTTTGAAATTTTTCATGGGTATATAAGCAATTACCCCTTAATTGAACGTTTCAGTATAACTGGATTCACTGTAGTTGTTGTGTTATATAGTACTGAAAAATACTACATGTACACCTCTTTATAAGGTGTGCATCTTAAACTCCTTTAATGCAAGAGTTTAAACAATTAAAAAGATTTTTAGTCTTTTTTTTTTAAAAAATTTGATGTTACAAAGTAGGGAAACACATGAAATCTGATCAAACTGTTTGTGTAATTAGTTAGTTCACTTGAGAAGCGGACCGATTAAACTACTTGATAAAATTTTTAAAAATTTTTTTATCAAAATTGAAAGTTCAGACGGTTATTTGCAACCTAAAGTTCAATGGGTCTCCATGCTTTTTTTTTCTTATCGATATTGTCACCTATGTTAAATGGTTTTTCCTTTTTTTTTTTTTCCAAGAAGTGACATAATATTGTCAAAATAGTTTACGTTATGTAACGACCCGACCCGTTAGTACTAATAATTTATTGGGCTCAACTGCCAGCCCAAAATGTTTAAGTCTAGTTATTATGTTTAACCTAGTCAAGCTTATATACCTCCACATTTAATCATAACTATGCGATTTGGGATTATTAGGGTGTCATAGGTTATTTATTACCTGAGCATATTGGATATTTTTAAAGCTTTGAAAAATATATTACATATTATCTTTTTTAATATTTTTTGAATTTCTTTGTCATTGTTCCAAAAATACCTGACAACTAAACACGCATGTGCAGGCTTAGGGAGCACTAATCTTCTGCTATCTAGTAAGGGCTTTATTTTATATTTTATGTTTTATTTTATTTTATTTCATTTTTTTTTGGATCTTCTTCGTATGATCCGTACATAACATAACTCTCTAAATACCCATTCGAGCACCAGACACAAATTTAAGCATATTCGGAAAGTTTGAAGCTCTGACCTTAATCATCGACAATTATTATTATTATAAGTCCGATATTAGATTTTTCCAACATTACACTATTCCAGAAATCATGTTCCAAGTTTTTTTTTTTTTTATGTTTTGGCGTAATTTGTAACTGACGCAGGAGAGCTTGAGACTTTCCTAAGGGGCCGTATATTCAGCCTAGATTCTAGAAAAGTAATTTTTGCATAATTATTTTTGATCCGTAGAATTGATTTTGGTTAAAAACGGTGAAGCGTTTTGAGCCTAATAGCAAAGTAATTTTTTTTGAAATGATTTTAGAAAGCTGTTTAGCAAATATATTTGTTGTTTGCAACTAATAAGTTTGTTTTGCTAATTTTTATTTTAAAGTTTGAACCAAAAATTTGAATTTGACTTAAAATTTTTTTAAAAAAATTTAAATTTTAAACCTGAAGAAAAATTAAACATTTGTTATTGAATTTCAATTTTAAATTAAAATTAAATTTTGAAAATTTACAAATTTCAAATTTTAAATCTAAATTTAAAAGTTTCAAAATTTTAATTCTAACTTTAAAGTTTAAATTTAAATATAATTATAGATTTAAATTTAAATTTAAAATCTAAATTTAAATTTAAAATTAAATTTTGATTCTAAGATTTAAACTTTAAATTTGAATTTCGAGTCCAAAATTAGAATCAGATTTCAAAAAGTAGATTTTAGTTGCTTCTAATTTTGGGCCTTTTAAAATTAGAAAACTGATTCTAAAAATCAGAATCAGATTTTGAAAATGTGTCTAGTTTTGAATCCTACATTTAGTAGTCTCTTTCGACATAGCCAAACACCCTATTGAAGGAAAGATCACTTTTGACCCTAAAATCACTTTTCAGAATTTAAACCAATCATCCCCTAAGTCAGAAATTATTTTATTTTGTTTGAAGGCTGTCTGTTCTAATGTAAAAGAAGATAAAGTCATCTCAGAAAAAAAAAGTTGCAGCAGGGAAAAGCTGTCAAATTTACCACTGTCATTTGGTTGTTTGGTTGTCAAGATCCAGCATTTACATTTTAATGCATCTAATATTATTATTTCATTGTTTGTGATTCTGATTCAACATTATTGAATTTGAATCAAATGGAGGAAATATATTGGTTTTGGTTCAACCAAGTTCATCCCTTTGATCACTTGTGTTGAAATTCAAATTATTGGATCTTGAGCAAGTGGCAAAGGGCTTGGTGGTTGGTACTTGAGATCCCAAGTTCGAATTCTAGTTGATTCATATTTCTAGCTAAGTTTATTTCTAAATGAAATAAACGAAGCGGGTAGCATGCTACCTATCTCTTAAAAAAAAAAGAAGAAAAGAAATTCAAATTATTGGAGGAAATGTATAGCAATATACACACCAATTAAACACCTAAAACCAAGAAGATTTTATATTATGAAAACATGTTTTTACATCTTAAATAAATAAATACACATTAAACTGAGAAAAAAAGAATTTATACAACAGAGAACATAACTAGAAATATTTGTCACCAATTTGAATGTTCATAAAATAACCACATTATCGCCCCCCTAATTTTCCTAATCTCTTTATCTTATACATAGAGAGAGTTGAGCTCATGTACTTTCAAAAGCACAGAAATATTTGTGCTGCACACATGTTTCTGTGCTTTTTATAGTGCTGCACTGATCTTGAGGTGATTCGACGATTAAAAAGTTATTTCTATGCTTTTAAAAGCACAGGAGCTCAACTCTCTCTCTCCCTACATATACACACATTACATAGCAATTGTATCAGTGATGTTCTTCTTCTTCTTGTATGCATAGGCTTGTGCAAAGTAGAGATAAACAATCAGCTCCACAGCACTAAGCCCAGCAAGAAGCCAGTAGAAGTAGTGGAGATGCGCGCGGTTCAAATTGTTCGGGAACCAACCATCGCCGCTGCTCTTCGTCGTTTTGTCGATCACGGATATGAGGAAGCTACTTATGAAGCTCCCTATTCCGAAAATGCTCAAGTACAGGGCGAGACCGAGGCTTCGCAACGTATCAGGCACTTGATCGTAGAAGAACTCCTGTAGTCCGACCACCGTGAAAACGTCCGCAACGCCGAAAAGGACGAATTGAGGAACTATCCACCACAAGCTCATCGGAATCGTGGCTTTTGGCTGGTCCACCAAACCAAAGTCTCGAGCGGTTTTGATCCTTTTCATCTCCACCAGTGCCGCGATTACCTGTTGATCGCATAAAGACAGAAAAACAACGTTCTCTAGTAACTTTAACTTTTTACATATGATAGACGATTTTGCAAGGATATATATATATATGTGTGTAAAACCCAGATCAACGTAGCTCAAGATTTTAGAGAAAAATAATTATTTGTCGTTACCATCGATATCATCAAAATGACCATCCCCGTGCCGATTCTTTGAAGCATAGTGATTCCCGCGGGGATCCCCGTGAATCTTCTGGAAACTGGGACGAGTATTCGGTCGTATATGGGAATGAATGTGACAATAGAGAGACTGATGAAGCTTTGCAGTGCGGCGGGGGGGACTTGGAGCTTCGAACCGATTCTTCGGTCTAACGTGCTCGCTTGCTTTATGAAGAAGGTCGATGATTGTGCGAAAACAACACCGTATATCAAGCAAGTCGCCCATATAGGGAACAATCGGAGGACAGCCTTCGCTTCTTGTAAATTATCATCGTTTTCGGTTCCTCGATCTCCCTCGCTCAAAGCCCTACATGACGAAGAGGAGTTAGTTTTACGCGAAGGTTATGGAGCAGTGAACTTCCGCGTAAAAAAGAACATTTTAAGATCTCGAGAACTTGGTAGCTCGGAAACTTCTAATCCACGCCATGAAAGCTTTCCCGACCCGAGCACATGGGCTCTCCTCGTCGAGAACGTAGTATCGGTACGTCCTTGTCCCGAGCAAAAAGACGACGAGAGCAAAGAACATGATGATGCACGGGATCCCGAACCCTAGCCCCCATCCAATGTTGTCTTGGATGTAGCTTGACACTATAAGTGTCACCGTCGCGCCGGCGCACAATCCAAAGTACCACCAGTTGAAGAACGAGCTCTTGGCGATGCGTTCCTCTGGGTCGGTCTCGTCGAATTGGTCCGCACCGAACGCCTGAACGCACGGCTGGTG
Organism: Ananas comosus; assembly: GCF_001540865.1. Lineage (NCBI taxonomy): Eukaryota > Viridiplantae > Streptophyta > Magnoliopsida > Poales > Bromeliaceae > Ananas > Ananas comosus. The sequence continues at coordinate 7,042,346 of NC_033625.1, forward strand.
GCCGCCCTGCGCGAGGGCCACTATGTAGAGGGAGACGTAAAAGAGGGTGACTTTGAAAGACGAATGCGCGCATTTCGTTCCATCGATAGCATCGCGATCGCATCGCGATAGAACAGAGGACAAGGTCAGCATCCCCAGGCCCTGCAGGTAACTCAAAAAACGTTGTTCTGAATATTATAGATGCTTTTGAAGGCGAAGAAGAAGTTTGAGATCATTTTATTGATTGTAACTTTACCCAAAGACCAAAGTACTACATAAAAGTTAAATTTATAGATTTGTAAACACAATTTAAAAATGTATTTTATGCACATCTGAAAATGCATTTGTGATGCTTAACTAGTTAAACAAAAATGCATTGGAGTGGACTTCCCATTAAACAGATGAGTGTTTATTTTTCTTAACATTGATAAGTTCAGTAAGACCTAAGGCTCAGAATTTTTTTTTCTAACACCATACGAAATAACCATTTTTTTTAAAAAAACTTACACGGCTAACAAAAATAATATTTAATATTTAATATATTTAATGAATCCTGAGATGAGCTAGTAATTTATTGGCATTCAAACTTGATAATGTGGTTACTTAAGCCAATTTTGTATTACATTACATGAATTGAGCTCCTGTGCTTTTAAAAGTACAGAAGCATTTGTACTTGTAATTTTTTAGCTGTCGAATCACTTTAAGATCTGTACAGCACTAGTAATGATATGTCCCATGAAGTCTTTTTATTAATATTGCACGGATCTTGAGACGATCCAACAATTAAAAATCACAAACACGTTGAGCTCCCGTGCTTTTCAACTCTACATTACATTATCTCCATTACCTTTTTTTATTATTAATTTATTCTAACTATTTTAATCACTTCACACATTTAGCTTCACAGAATAACCTAATTGTTAATAGACTCGTATACCATTCCTCCACTCCCTTTTTAACTCGATTCCTTTAACCAATATTATTCTAAATATTTTAAATTTCTTAATTTTTTTTTTCTTTTTTACATCCATAGTTTATAAAATTATTTAATTTTTCAGTATGTCTTTGTAAAGTTCACATTTATTGCAATGAAATTGCCTAAATACTAATAGACTTTTGAAAAAAATTTAGTTCTCACTCTTTTGCGTGCATGCACCAATGTAGTTTTAAATTTGTAAGTTTTTAAATAAACTTTTTTTTTATCTAAATTACACAAATCATGAATTAAAATTATTATACTTTTAAAAGGAATAATTTCTATCAATATCTCTATGGGAGATCGTAATTTTATGAATATTTCTTTAAACTTAAAAAATATCACTAATGCCCCTCTAAAAACCAGAAATAATCACAAATACCCTTCGTGTTAATAATTCGTCAAAATGTCATCTAATATTCTTTAAATATCATTTTAACCCCGAATACTAATTTAACTTTTTTTATTTACACCCTCTAAACTGAAGATAATTTTGTCTTTGTTTTTCTTTTTTTGGTGGCAATTGAGTGATTTTTACCAACTAAAATATTTTTTTTTTTAGAAAAAATTCATGTGTGAAAGATCTCAATTGAAAAACTTTATCACCCCCTTATCCTCCCTTCATACCCAAACGTAAATTTTTTATTCAAAAATAGTAGTTCTCCTGAAATAAACTGATATAATTATCCCCACCAACACTTCCATTTTCTATATATAACTACCCACTATTTTTATTATTCTATATTATCTATCCAAATGCTATTTTTCTTATCCCCAGGAACAACCCAATTTTCATCCAAACGCTATTTTTCTTATCCCCATACTTATATCTATCCTTGTAATAGTTAGTTCTTGCTTATACCTGCCGAATCAAACGAAGCCTTAACTAAGAACAACAACCCTAATAAAAAATCTAAAGCCAAGGGGTCTTAATGAAAAAAAGAAGTAATTAAAGATGTTTATTTGAAACCTTAGAAGAGTACTCATAAAATTGTCCCTTAATGCTCAAAAAAAATACCACTCCCACCTTTTAGAAGTAAATTCATCATTTAATAAACAGAAATAAGCATGACAATTTTATGAGTACTCTTCTAAGGTTTCAAATAAACGGTGTCTCTGGCTCCATCTTCATGGGACTCCGTCAGATCGAATCCCCTGATCTTCTGTTCCTTTTTGTTTTACATAATTTGAACATTTGGGATTACACTACTCTAACATTAGACCTTCATTTTTTTATATTTATCCTTGACACTACATTTTCACTTACTTACGAACATTTTCGATCATCAAATACATAAACTATGAAGGAATACGTTAGAACTAACTATAGGCAAGGACCAACCTTGTATAGATATAACAAACCTAACGCTGCGGAACCTGCATGACCCCTCTGAGACAGGCGCATGTTTCCTTAGGGGCCAGGCAAGCCGCCAGACAACAGCCGCGGCGCCGGGCCAGGTTTATCCGCCAACCAGCGCCCCGCACTGTGTACGAGAGATGATGTATCTCCAGGGTTTTAAATGATGTGTATTGGATACGTACTATTCGTAAGATTTTAAGTATTATTTATGTAAATTGTACTTTTACGTACTTAAAGTTGAAATGCCTTGTAAATCGTGGTTTATACTCGTAAAGAGTATAACATACGATCCGGTTTGGGTGGCTTGGCAGCGCACGAGGAAGCTAAGCGGCTTGCCTCAACAGGTGCTCGGAGTTCTATAGGATTTTCACTAGTCGCTTCTCTATGCTCTCGTAATGCTGGTTGGTATTCCAGTTTGTAATTGGATCTTTGTTTTTCCCGGTTTTAAATGGAGTTCTCATCTTTAGAGAAGATTTCGAGGTTTTCTCTCGATCTTGGGAAGGTTAGGTTCGGGATCCTTCCAAGATTAGGTTAGTTAGATCGGGGTTTTCGGGATTTAGTTTTTCGGGGTTTTTAGTTGGGATTAGAGTAAAGATCCCAAGGTAAATGGTTTTTAGGAGTTTAGTTACAGATATCCCTCCCTTTCTCGTTGTTTGGAGATTCTTCGAGGTTAGGTTTGAGGCTCCTACTTCTAGAGGAGAAACCATTCGAGGTTCAGGTTCGAGGTTCGTGGTTCCTTCTTCTCTTCCACTCCTTCCGCGAGGTTCAGGAGAGTTTCGAGAGTTTGAAGAAGAAGAAGGGAGGAGGAGGAAGAAGAAGAGGAGGAAGAAGAGAGAGATTATTCCCATACCTCCCTCACACTCCTCTCTTTACTCTTTCTCTCTCCCATCTTCCCGATAAATCCGGTAGGTTTCATTGTTTTAGGGTCCTCCAGGGAGTTTTCAGATTATAACGTAGTCGGGCCAGACCCGTCAAAAGCGGGTCTCCCTGGCCAGAGAGGGGTCGTCCCTGGCCAGAGAGCGACGCTTGGGCTTTTTGGTCGCAAGCCCTTGGCCAGAGAGGGACGCGCCCTGGCCAGAAAGTGACGCTTCTGCGCAAGCCCCTGGCCAGAGCGGATGGTCCCTGGCCAACGGAGTCCGACGGAGTTGTGACGAGTGACCCCCTGGCCAGAGAGGAAGGTCCCTGGCCAGGGGCTCTCATTTTTAAGAGTCCTGAACAGGTCTTAAAGCATAAAGCTTGAAAAATCCAGCCTTTTGTAAGATGTTGGGAGGTGGGTCTCACCTTTTCAAGCTTTATGTAGGTTTGTGAGCTTGGAGCGTTAAACGTTTCCAGGTCACACAATGTAGGTATCCTATCCGAATCGAAAAACTCATTATTTTATCTAACCCTGTCAACATCCCCAGTGTACATGTAGAGATCACAATTACCCGTGTGGGTATATGGACGATTAAAGTATCCTATCCCTGCCGAAACAGTGTAACGTTTTATATGTTTGTAGATATTTATTAGGTCAGGAATGTATGAACGTAACGACTTTTAGATGGAATGACTTTTAGAGAAACTGAGGTGTAATATAAAGGTATCTAATGTTAATAAAACAATAGGGAATCATCAATAGTATAAAGGGTGACTAAGGAGAGCAGGGTCGTTGTGAATGACGAAGTAGGGGACATGAGGACTGGTATATCTATGACTACCGAATCACTTAGCACGTCGTTTTCATTGGTAGCGACGGTTGCTTTCACTATTGCTGACGAGTGTCTAACGACATCGACCAGACGAACGTGTTGCCTATCCACCGGCTGGGAGTCTAAACGTTAAACGTCTTCGACCACGTCCTTCAAAATAGCAAAAGAAAGGATGACTCTTTTCCACAGTCTTTCGATAAGCAGCAAGGGGTTATTCCTTGCTGTATAATTGTTAGTGTCAGTGAGGTACCCTTCGGTCAGCCGTATGTCGGTGTGGTAGTAAAGTTATGAAGCATACCTAAGCGGATGTTTTAAATGGCGAGATAACGGTAGTCATAGTTCTCAATTGATGATAACACAGCTCAAAACCGTCTATGGATACCAGGTTACTCCGGTCGGCAGTAGCACTTTTAGATTTGATGATAGCACAGAACTATTTTACATACTTAGGAGCATAGTATGGTCTTATATAATATGAGGTAAATTCCTTATCTCTTACCTGTTAAAAACAAGTCTAACTCAGTACCCTTTGAACGGGCGGTTGACTTTCAGGTACTACATGACATATGACATGGTGGACGTAGCGTATAAAATAGTCTCAAAATTACATTATAATTCACACCCAGTAACAGAAGTTTATATAAACAAAATATAACGTATAAAACAAAACAGTTGGTATAGACTTTTACGTGACGCCCTTTATATAATTAAATATATACGTGAAAATATCCCCTCTGGGCTAAAAACTGTAATATCGTTTTTTACCTTGTGAATATGCCGATGAGTCATGTGAAATTTTTAACTAACCTTGTGGGTATATAGACTGCCACGATTCATCCAGAATATTTTCTTCCAGATTAATAACGAAATGAATCCACGTAGACATCACCACATCTCGTGTGGGTATATAGATCCCTTTTCACTATACTGGTGAAAATATCTAGACTGTGCTAAAAAGTGTAGTATCGGTCTTTGCCTTGTGATTATCGGGTCCAGCCATGTGAAATTCGGGACCAAACTTGTGGCTATATTAACTGTCACGATTAGTTCAGAATATTTATTTCCGAGATCGATACCGAAATGGCTCCACGTAGGTATCACGATTACCCGTGTGAGTATATAGATCATCACTATACACGTGAAAATATACCCTCTGGACTAAAAAGTGTAATATCGGTCTTAGCTTTGTGAATATGACGTCAACCCATGTCGATAGGGGAACCAACCTTGTGGGTATATATACTGTCACGATTCATTGAGATTTTTTTTTGGAGATCGATATCGACGGTGTAGATATACAGGTGAATTTATACCATCCGATTCTGGACATTACGATATCGAATGTTACCTTGACAATATGATGAAAGTCCATGTAAACATCACAGTTTCCCTTGTGAAGATATGTACCATGTAAACATCACAATTTCTTTTGTGAAGATATCACGGGTGAAAAAATATGATCTACACGTTAAAAGATATGATCCGGCATGTTCGGTGCAAGTATCCCATCCCTTTAGAAAAGTTTTAAATATACAATTTAATGTTTAAAAGTTTTAAATTTTAAATTTACAATTAAAAATCGTAAATGTAAAAATTATATATTTAATATAAAAAAATAAATTTGTAACTTTAAATTTAAAATTTTAATATTTATATTTATAATATTAATATATAAAATTTTAGGTATTAATAAATGTAAAGATTTAAATATAAATATAAATATTATACATTATAAATTAAAAAAATATAAAGTATTAATAAAATTTAAAATTTATCTTTAAAATATGAAAAATTAAAAATATAATACAAAATTTAATTTTATAGTATAAAATATAAAACATGGAAAGCTTTAAATTTTTAAAATTAAAATTAACTTTAAATTTAAATTTCAAATTTAATAAAAATTTATTTTACACGCGATGGGTTGAGGGGTCAATTTTCGATGGGCTGAGGGATCAGTTTTTTCGATCCCGAGTAAAACAGAAAAAGAGGGAAGTTGAGAGGGGGGGAAACTCATCGGTCGTCGAGCCTCGAGACAATCCACTCGATGGACTGAGGGGTCAGTTTTCGATCCCGAGGTAAAACAGCTAAAGAGGGAAGTTGAGAGGGGGGGAAACTGATCGGTCGTCGAGCCTCGAGCGTTCGGAGAGCTCATCGGTCGTCGAGCGTCGAGCGTTCGGAGAGCTCGTCGGTCGTCGAGCGTTCGGAGAGCTCGGAGGAGTAGGAATGTTTGAGCGACAGTCCCGCCCAGCGATCACGCAATGTCTAACGACGACGAAGGGGAAGTCCATTCGAATAGAAGGGCGTCTCTTTCATATATGTTAAACAGTCTAACTGTTGGGTTCACCTCCGCTGACTAAAGCAATAGATGTAATACCTTGTTAATCCTTATTATAACTTTATAAAGGAAAGTCGGTATCGGATGTATCACATTGATCCCCACCGTTAGGTCGAGCGACAAACGCTCGGTCGAGCACAAGCCGAGCTTTATTCGACGTCTAGCCGAGCGAGCAAATCATTTGCTTGGCTTGTGCTCGACCTAAAAAGTCGAGCAAATTATTTGCTCGGCTTGTGCTCAACCCCAGTCGAGCCAGCACAAGCCGAGCTATTGTCGAGCTTATGTATATAAAATATAAATAGATTAAATAATTAAATATATAAATATATATTTATTTATTAATTTAGATTATATAGAAAAATAATAATATAAAAATCGGTTTTTTTATATTTACGCCCGAAATAATATTTTTCTGAGTAAATATACATTTCAAAGTTGATAATCTAGTTTCAGATTATCTATTCTAAACTATTTAAATAAAAAATATATATAAATTAGATTAATAAAAATTAAATAACAAGCAACCGGTCGAGTACTCGGTCGAGCACAAGCCGAGCAATTATTTGCTCGGCTTGTGCTCGACTTAAAAAGCCGAGCTATGAAATTGCTCGGTCGAGCACAAGCCGAGCAAATTATTTGCTCGGCTTGTGCTCGGCTGGGGCCGAGCGAGCACAAGCCGAGCAAATGTGGGGATCAACATCAATCCAGATTGATATAGTTTGGTTTGTTTTTTTAATACTAGCGGTTTGTCGGGGATCACTTCATACACTACCAACAGTTTTAAAATATCAATATCTTCTATCAATTGAAAAGAAAAATTCTATTAAAAAAAAAACAGTTATGGGGAGATTTTAAATATTTAAAACATTTATAGTGATCTTTCAAATTTTATAGCAAAGAAACATTGAAAGCTTANGCTTATTTTATATTTTTATTTGTTACCTGTATTATAGATCAATTTATATTTAGTTTTGTAGTTCAATAATGTCTTACTTTTGTTATGACCAAATCTATTATATGTTTACATTTAAACTTCACTGAATTGATATTTTTTTTTTTATATTGCATATATACAATCATCTATAAATACATAATTTTATAATATTAATTATCAACTATAAATATATAATTTTATAATATGTAAACTTATATATAAATATAATGTTTTAATTAGTAATTAAAAGATCGCATGATTATTTTATATTCCGGAGAGGTAATTTTATCTCTCTATCTAAAAAGTAACTGGATTCACAAATATAAATCAGCCTACCAAATAGAAAAAAAAAAGTAACGGTACAGTTGCAACTGTATGAACCAAACAGACTAGTTGTAGTTACGACGGCAATATTTGCAACTGCGCGTATTTTTAACTACACTGTTTTTGCAACTAAATCCATCCAAACGGTCCCTAAAAGGTCATCTAGTGAGATGTAATTAGAAATATAGTCTAGCTGGAAATAAATGCAGTTGAAAATGCACCATTTATAACTACATACATCTTATTTGGACTTTTTTTTGAAATAACCCTATAGAATTTTCTAATTGGATAAATAATTCTATGAATTTTTTTTTAGCAAACTAACCCTCCTTTTGTCTTGTAGGAGGCATGGTAAATTGTTTTCTTAAATATGGTGAATCATTCACCGCCTTCATGAAGTCGGTTAACGATTCACCGCATTTCATTTTCACAAAAGTGATAAATCATTTACTGTCTTTCCCTAAATATGCATCTATTTCTTTCTATTTTTCATATATAATCTTAACAACTATATAAAAATTTCAACAAATTATATATAATCTTAATAACCTAAAAATCCCTAATAATCTAAAACAAAAATCCTAATAATCCACATAGAATTCTAACAATCTCACTTTTTTATATTTCCTATATATAATCCTAATATCCGTATAAAAATTTCAACAAATTGCATATAATCTTAACAACCTAAAGAATCCTAACAAATAATTTTTAAGATGTTAAGGATTTTGTATTGGCAAGTTTCGTGATTTGAGTCGGAGTCTTGAAGGGTTCAATACGTGATTGTCGAAGATCGAAGAATCCGAGATTCCGAAGAACTCAGAAATGTCATATTGGATGAATCACGATGCTCAGGTAAGCGTTTAAATGTTTTAATAGTGATTCATACTTACTTATGACATTAGAATCATATGAATCAATGTTATAAGGATTAGAAGTGGGTTTTGGTATTGTTCAATTTAATATAACAATATTTGATATTGTGTACCGGTACCTGTATTCAGTTCCTCAAAACCGTCTTTGAAAAATCAGTTTTTAATACTGAGTACCAGTATCTCACTTTGGTACCTCAAAATCCGAAGAGCAGTGTTCTGTGAATTACAGTGTTCTGTGAATTACACTGTGTACCAGTACCACAGCCGAGTACCGGTACTGCATTGGCCGCGTACTGGTACTCAGCCTGAGGAAATTTTCGTGTCGTCATGGTGTACCGGTACCAAATTTCGGAGTACCGGTACTTAATGTAATATTTCCTTAATTAGCTTCTAATCTGATTCTAAAGTCTATAAATAAGATATTGGGGTTCTCTATTTCATTGAACATCACGAGAATACTTGTATGAGAAACCCTAGAGGCTAAGTTTTTATTCTAAACCTATTTTCCACAAATTAGCCTCTTTTAGGTCAATTCGAGATATTGTAATTTGATATCTACATGTCGAATTGATCTAAGGTTTGCTTAGAGATTCTTCTCTGGTTCTTCATCGATACTCTAAGCGAAGGATCACCGCATAAACATGATGTTCTTCATGTGCGGCGTCGTGAATTCGGCGTGATCGAAGGAGGTTCGTGGATTCGGATCGTGAGCTCGTGGATTCGAGTGGCGTCCGTGGATTCGGACGTGTGCGTGGCGTTCGTGAATTCGAACGTGAGGGCGTGGACAACCCGTAGGATTGCGCGAGATTCATAGGAGGTTAGGAGAGATCGAGTCCGTGGAGTCGGTAATCACCTTGTTATCTTTTCTCTTAGTGAATTATTTTTTCGTGTGTTGATCCCGTAGGTTTTTCTCTAAGTTAGAGTTTCCCACGTAAATCTCGTGTGATTTTCACTTTTTCGCATTTAATTTTATCGCATTGAGATTTGTGATTTTTGGGACATATACCTATTCACCCCCCTCTAGGTGTGATAGTATCTAGATAGATCCTAAGGTTTCTATAACATACAATTGGTATCAGAGCGGGATTTAGATTTATCTATCATAATGGGTGAAGGCGGCAATATTAATCGACCTCCACTCTTCTATAACACAAACTATGCCTATTGAAAAGTTCGCATGAGAGCTTTTCTAATATCAATCGATGAGCGGGTGTGGCAATCAATAGAATTCGGATGGAAACATCCCACCGAAGTCGTCTATAATGCTACCGTCCTTAAACCTAAAAATAAATGGACGAAAGACGAAAATGAGTCATCTTAGTTCAATGGAAAGGGGATAAATGCTTTGTTTAATGCTTTGTCACAAACGGAATTTACTCGTGTTTCGGCGTGTGAAACCGCCAAAGAGATTTGGGATACTCTACAAGTTACACATGAAGGTACAAGTCTAGTAAAAGTACAAAAGCTCTAAATATTGACAAGTCAATTTGATTCTATTCGAATGGAGGAGCATGCATCTTTTACTGATTATTATACTAGACTTCAAGACATAATTAATACATGTGCTAACTTGGGAGAGAAGATCCCGGAATCAAAAATTGTTAGAAAGATTTTTCAAACTCTTCCGGAGCGTTTTAGGAAAAAAGTTGCCGCGATCGAAACTGTTAAGCATCCGGATGAGATGAAAGTCGAAGAGTTAGTAGGTGCGTTGCAAACATATGAAATGACTTTTCCTGCTAATCAATCTTCTTCCAAGTTTTCTTCTACAAGCACAGGGGTTGTGTTGAAATCGACGAAGGAAGAAGACGTGGACTCGGAATTCGACGGAGACATCTCAATTGCGGACTTTGAACATCAATTGGCACTAAACTGTCCCTGATATATTGACACTAAACTTCCAATCATTTGTATCTAATTATTATTGTGTGATTGATTTGATCTGATCCAACGAACCTATCGTGCACGCATGCATTAAAGATGACTTGTTGACATCAATTTCCCCATGGAGAGTACCTACCAACAACTCTAATATCAGAAGAGTTTTTACTGCATTTATGGGTCCATATGCCATGTAGTGATGTGTCCATGTTTTCATACACAAAAAAAAGAGAAAAAAATGTCCCTGTAACGTTTCTAAACAAGGCAATATTTTATTTTTCATTTAATTTTAGTTTAATTTAACAAGGCACAATTGGAACGTCATTTGACTAAATCATATACACTCGTAATGTAGTGTCTCTGGGGTTTAGTGGTCGGACCGACTGCAGCATTAGTGGCTCGTCGACATATCTGTGGAGTGTCGGGACGAGCCGGAGTTGTTTTGGTGCGAAATAGATGCGAAAACGGGCTCGGAGCTGTGAGAGTTGGAGTTCAAACACTGAAGTCCGCAAAAGCAAAATTTGTAGTGTTGAGTACCGATACCAGGGAGGGTGTGCCGATACCCCAGAGGGATTACCCGAAGGGGGGCTCTCGGGTTTGCGAGACTGGAGTTGAGTACCGGTACCGCGTCGATGAGTACCGGTACTGTTTTTGGTACCGGTACCCAGCATGCGAGTTTGCTGGCTGAGTGCCGAGTACTGGTACCCAAGTTGAGTACCGGTACCCAGTAGGCAGATTTGAGTTGGTAAGGAACTTTTTGGTCCTTTTGCTGTGTCGATCATTCCAACCGACCCTCAGTTTATTGATATGCGTAGGGAGCTTGGAGAAACAGTATTCTTCTTATCTTCTTCTCTCTCTCTACCTTGTATACACCGTCATTGGGAAGTTGAGGATCGATCTCGTTTCGTTCTACGGAGCTTTGGAGGGTTGCGCGTGCACCGTGGTTGATTTCAGTTGAGTCGTTGGAGGTCGAGCTAGCACGGGGTTGCTCCTATCGACTTCTAGCCGGTATTGGACGAGAGTTCGAGGTGGGTTGATGTTGCTCGAACACTTCGAAATTCTCCCTAAGTTTCAGAAAATGTCAGCATGTATTTTCTTGTTCGATCATCATGTTTAGTAGCCCGAATTCATGGATGTGCATGTTTATATGAAACCTGAATTTGGAGCATCATTAGATGAAGTATATATATATATGCTGAACTGAGATTTGACGTAGGAGAAAATCGATTAAACCTACACTGTCATTTTCGAAAGTTAACCGAATTAGCTTCAGAAGCTATTGTTTTTTTGTATCATCGCTGTTAGTGTATAGTGGATACTCAAAGTAGTGTAGGTTGACATTATATACGCTTGTGCTGAGGGACCGAGCTCGTTTTATAGTAGCATTGGACTGTTTCGTACTGTCGGGAGCTGTCAGAGCTGACGGTGGATCCAGATGTCTACATCTTCTATCAGATTGTGCCGAGACCACGTGAGCCTTGGTTGTTAGACCAGTTTGACCTATTTGCATTGACTATAGCCTGTGTGAGCCTGATTGAGCTCGACAGAGATACGCTTGCGTACTCGGTAGGGTTGCTCCCACGAGTGTCGCTCCGGAGTGAGACTTTTACTTGCGTTGATGTCGCAGCAGTCCTGTTTGGACATTGTTCTTGGACTGGCCACCCCTGTGGGTGATGTGCGGTGCAGCTTGGGTAGAGGCTGGACTGACTAGTTGGCGGTCCATTGAGATTGGGTCAGTGTATTGTAGCTAGTGATGCATTTTTATGTCTACAGAGAGTATGGTTTGGATAGCGATAGAATAGTGGCATATAGCTGTAGGGTTTCTTCCAGCTTACTTTACTATCCTCTACATACCTTTCCTGTAGACTTAGTGGGTAGGCCGTTGGGGTCGGTAACGGTACCCACTGAGGACTACTCTGTTTTGCAGTAGTTCTCACACGCAATTGTTGCCACCTTTCTGCAGAGCCTTCGTCTACTGCTGTTGTTGCTGATTCTAATTGTGGGAAGGGAGTCGCGAGCTAAATCCCTGCCACCCCTGGATACTGTGCTAGAGGAGTACCCTTCAGAGGTAGTTTTGGGTTGCTCCATGTACATACTGTAATGTTAATTGTACTCGCTAGAGTGAGGTTGTTCTATTGGCTTTTGTATGTACAGTGGACCCCTTTTATGTTATATATATATATATATATATATATATATATATATATATATATATGTTCATTTTTAGCAGCTCTATACTTCTAGTTGTAGCTTTGACTTGGTTACAGGCACTACAATAGAATTAGGTTATAGGGATACATGTTTGGGACACTTTTGTGTAAGTGTCCTATTTATGCCAAAATTTTTTAAAAAATCTACTAATGCCTAAATATAAAGTCCAATCCAACCAAAAATAAAAGGTTACTCTACTCAACCCACCCCACCCAGCCCATTCGGCCAGATTACAAACAGAAAAAAAAAGAAAAAATCGATTACCATTTCTCCTTCTCCCCTCACTCAATCAACTGAAATCCCAGACGAAAATCCCTTCCTCTCATCCTTCTCCGCCACCGCAGCCAACAAGGTAGAGTTCCGGCGGTTGCTAAATACTTAAATAAATATTGGTAAATTAGCAGCACTCTTTTTATGTTATAACGACACTCTTTAACTGTCACTAAATACCTAGTGAGCCCACATATAGCAACACTTTTTAAAAGTGTCGGTAATTTAGCCAGCAGCACTTCTTTTGACCTTTACCGATATTTAAAAGTGTTGCTATAAACCTTTTTTGTTGTAGTGAGGTACAGCTTTCGCTTCGTATATACGAAAAATTTCTATGTATACGGCGGGTCTGTTGGCGTGCCAGAGAAAACGTGTTAATTCGGGGCGTGACACGCAAACACTACGAAATCTAAGTACATAAAAACCTTCCGAAATTGTCAAAATCACAAATCAATTTCAAATTTTAAAAAATTATCAAAACTATATATCTAATATTGCTAACATTATATTAAAAAAATATATGGCTAAACTAATTTTACTCCTTCAGTTGATTATCATCAAAATATTGGACTTTATCAATTGAAATAGAAACAAAGTTAAAAAAAGGTGATGGCATAAATTACAGAAAAAATTATTCAAACTTTAAAATGAATATAAGAAAGTTGTCCTAAGTTATATAAATTGAATAAAAAACTATTAAATTATATGATAGTTGTAAGGGACAAATAAGTTCTTTTATTTTCTAACTCCTATAAAATTCTAACGAAAATTAAAGAGAAGGGTATATATATATATAGAGTTGGACTGGGCTACTATTAGTAGCAAAATTCTATTGTTGCTATCAGTTTTTTAGCCATTAGATCAACTCTTTTCGTCATTTCTAACCATTGGATTAAATACTATAACCCAGTGGGGACCACTCAACCCTAGGGGGACCACTCAACTCTAACTGACTAATATCATCCTAACCCTACAATTTTTCATCCAAGGGTTAAAAACTTGATAGCAAAAAGAGTGTTTTACTACTAATAGTATTCCAGCCTAATTCTCTCTCTCTATATATATATATATATATGGAGTAGGGCTGCTGTGCTTTTAGGAGCACAGAGGCCTTCGTGCTCCTCAGCAGCCCTACTTTATATAGAGTAGGGCTGCTGTGCTTTTAGGAGCACGGAAGCTTTCGTGCTCCTGAGCCGTTTTCGATAATGGAATTTCCGAATCGACGATCGGCTCCGTCAGACTTAATCTAGCGTATTTGAAGTTTCTAGAAAATAATTTTTGCGATTTTTTGAGCTTCTATGCTTTTAAAAGTATCAAGTCATTGGTGCTTGTAAATTTTTGGCCCTTAGATTAAGAAATATGTGGTTAGGATGATGTGGGGCCCCTAGGGTTGAGTGAGTGGTTGGTTGAATACTATAATCTAATGTGACACCCCAATAATCCCACATCGGATGGGAATGGGATTGTCATTGGGTTTATAAGAGACTTAGACACTAGTAATAATAACTGGGCTTAAGCATTTTGGGCCGGTTGTTGGGCCCAACGAGTTATTGTTGCTAGTGGGCTGGGTCGTTACATTTGGTATCAGAGCCGGTTCACCAGCTGGACATGTGTGGCGAGTCTCGGCTGAGCCAGGGTCTGGATGACGGGCTAGCGAGACGAGTCTCACATACATGTGATCTTGGGCGCTTGTGTTTTGCGACTGAACAGGACGTCAGGGCCTTAACGGGGGAGTAGTATGTGACACCCCAATAATCCCACATCGGATAAAATGGGGTTGTCATTGGGTTTATAAGAAGACTAGACACTAGTAATAATAACTGGGCTTAGATTTTGGGCGTTGACTGGCCCAACGATATTATTGCTAGTGGGCTGGTCGTTACATCTAACGGGTGAAAATGATCAAGGCATAGAATCGAACGGTAAAAAACTCAACAACACAAGTGCTTGGTACTTTACAAGCACGCATAGCCGACTTTATATATATATATTATATATAGGTCCGACTACTACCTATTTAATAGGAATTGGGACTCTTGTCCTATCAAGGTCGATTTGAATGATCGGAACTTCAAATTGATAATCGGCACCGTTGAATTGATCTATACAATTAGAAAGTTTGAAACCAAATTTGTAATATTTAAAATCATTATCAATTCATCTTAAGAGTTGAAAAATGAACGTCCATAAATGAAAACCTTCTAAAATAGAGTTATACTTTCTCAGTTCGTAATCAGGGTCATCAAACATATCTAAATAGTATAATAGAATTTTCTATCAAATTCAAGCAATTGATGCTCTACACCGCTAAACAGCAACAACGCTCATATAGACCGTCAAAAATTGTCGATTTTACGACCACTTTGATCACATGTAAACCACTTATCAAAATTATGAAATTTAGTTTCTAGATATTCAAATACTCTAGATCAACTTCAATGGCTCCAATCATCGATTCGGAATCTCGATCATCAAGACAACTTGATAGGACAAGTGTGTCCTATCCTATTAATAGGATAGTAGCATTAGCCTAATTATATATATATATTATAGTTATATATATATATATATATATATATAATTAGGCTGGAATACTATTAATAGTAAAACGTTCTTTTTGCTATCAAGTTTTTAACCCTTGGATGAAAAATTGTAGGGTCAGGATGATGTTAGTCGGCTAGAGTTGAGCAGTCCCCCTAGGGTTGAGTGGTCCCCACTGGGTTATAGTATTTAATCCAATGGTTAGAAATAATAAAAAGGTTGATCCAAAGGCTAAAAAACTGGTAGCAACAATGAGATTTTGCTACTAATAGTAGCCCAGTCTAACTCTATATATATATATATATATATAGAATTGAGCTCCTATGCTTTTAAAAGTACCAAGCTATTGGTGCTTGTAGATTTTTAGCCATTGGATTAAGAGATATGCGGTTAGGATGATGTGGGCCCCCTAGGGTTGAGTGGGTGGTTGGTTGAATAGTATAATCTAATGGTTGAAAATGATCCAAGGGGTAGATCTAATGGTAAAAAACTTACAAGCACCAAGTGCTTTGTGCTTTTACAAGCACCATAGGTGGACTATATATATATATATATATATATATAGAGTTTTGCTAGAATACTATAGGTAGTAAACGGCTTGGTTTACTACCGATTTGTTTTCGATGATAGAGCTTCCAAATTGATGATTGACACCGTTAAAAATGATCTAAACTGTTTAAACTATCTGGAAATCAAATTTCACACATTTTCGATATTGTTCTCTTGTCCATCAAGTGAACAGAAAAATGAATGGCTGAAATGAATATCCTTCAAAAAGTGATGATACAATTTTTATATTTGAGATCTAGAGTCTAGATCTTATTTTAAATAGTTTAAAGAATTTTTTAACAAAAATTTAGTTGATTTGAACTCTTCTATACCGTTAAACGAGCAAACGCATCATATCGGCCATTAAAATTATAGATTTTGTGACCCTTTGATCGTTCAGTTAGTGATGCCAAAAAATCATGAAATTTGATTTCTAGATAATTTGAATGGTCTAAATCATGTTCAACGGTGCCGATCGTCGATTTGGAAGCTCTATCATAAAAAACAAATCGGTAGTAAACTGAGCAGTTTACTACCGATAGTAGTCCAGTCAAACTCTCTCTCTCTCTCTCTCTCTCTCTCTCTCTCTCTCTATATATATATATATATATGATATTATTTGCGGATTTATAGGTGTAATATTGATACTGACATTTTTGGAGTTATATATGTGATATTTTTAAAGTTTTAAGGGAAACACTTAAAGTGTGTTTATTTTACTGAAATTGGACAAAGGTGAATAGTTTTCGAGTGTAAATATCTATTTTTATTATTTAGTTTATCATAACTTCATCTTCGGTTGTGACTCAAACTCTCCAAAATAACGTAATTATCTTCGGTCCACTGCAGGCCGATGTCAATTACCAAAAAAAGGTGAGAAACAAATAGTAAAATATTAACTCATCTATCATACCTCCAGCATTTATATCATTTATTTTCTATCAAACAAACAATACAATTGGGAGAATTTTAGCCGCATAGTTATACAAACAAATAGTGAAACTGAACTTTTGGTTGAAATGAAGTTTAGATGAAAATCACTTTTCCTCCGCTGTTTATTTTCACAAGGATAGAAGTGAAGTTTTTTCAGCTCTACTATTTATTTCGGAGGAAGTATATGATGTATAAATAATAAATAACTTAATAAATAATAAATAAAAATAATATAATTATATTTTATATAATTAAAAATTTTAATTTAAAACAACTAAATTATTTTTTATACATAAATAATAATAATACAACAAAATAAATTCTAAAGTAAAAAAAATATTAATGCTTAACTAATCAATTTTCATCACATTTTAAATGTACAAATTAAATAAAAAATACTAAAATTTAATTAATTAAAAAAATAATTAGTATCCTAACTAAATATATTTAAATATAACAGCATTACTCATTGTATTATTTTATTAGTTTTTCCTTCATCTCTCTTCACCATAATTGATTTCGGCCTAGGATAACTCGAGTTTTGATTCGAGTTAATTCGACTTAGGATAGACTAAGGTCAATTACATTGTTTCGGATTACTCGCGTTTTGGCCGTATCCTTCTTACGACGGTCCAAACAGCAAAAATGATCGTGTTTACTGCAAAAAATGACTTCACCCCTCTCGACTTTTACCTAAACAAAGAGCCCCTTAACATTGCTCCAATCTAAAATAAGAAAGTAAACTTTACGTATAAACCCCTAGAAATTATCTTTTCCATATTTAGTCCCCCCAAAGTCACAAGAGGCAATCATTAATTGCGAATTGAATAAGGAAAGAAAAGGCCAAAATAGCTTCTTTATTTATTTATACCATTTTATATTAATATAATTTACTAAATTTCACTACTAATTCCAGATCTTTTTATTCAAATTTCAATTTGGTCCCTGAAATCTTATAAATTACACACACGATATCGCCAAAGTTTCTGTAGTGCCTTAAGTGCAGTAATCATCTCCGAGAAAAAATTATTGTATACGTATATCATATTTCGTATCCTATTATGAATTATACGTAGCAAAAATTTTATAATTGAATTGTAAAATGAAATATATGAAGGATTGATAGATTCGTCTCGAATTTCAAAAGAAAAATGCTAAGTTTACAACGCAAAAGATCCCTCGTCCAAGGGGTTGTAGAGTTTACAAAATTTTTTAAAGATTTTAGTTAAAAGGAAAATGATATGACAAATTTTTTTTTTAAAAAATAAGCATTTGAATGAATAAAGTTATAAAATTATAATCCAAAATAGGTTGTAGGCGGAGGATTGGTCATTTCAAAATATGGCTTATTTCTAGCAAGTGTTGAGATTTTAAGTGTGGATTGTAGTAATTGTTTATAATCTTTTATTGAGTTATCCGTCAATTAAATTAGGAATTTTTTTTCGAATTCGCCAAAATTTGCGTCAAATTATATAATTTTAATCACTTCTTAACAAAAAAAATCATACTAGTTAACGACTAATAGTTCAAAAAAGAAAAACTTGAGGGGCCTCTTTCACTAAACACTATAGTTGAGGGGTCTCATGCATTTTTACCAACTCTTGGTCAAACTTTTGGGAACAAGTAGTGCAAAAACATTTATGGCTAAATTATAACAAAAATATCTTGCACTTTAGTTTCAGTCTTAATTATTTGTTGCATTAAAAGCTGCATTAATTACCACCAATATTTTACTACTTTATCAAAAATAGATCCAAAAATTTTAAAAATTGGTAAATTAGACTGTAATACATCACTAAACAATTTATTGAACAATTTGTTCAATTTATGTAATTCAATTGTATTACTTTTTGATAACTTTATGTATATAAAAATCTGCTTTAACAAAAGTTTGCGGGTGAATTCAACAATTGTTCATGATAACCGAACATATTTGAGACAACGATAAAAATATAAAAGGATAATTAATGTAATTTTGTATGCTGGGGAGATAGTTGATGCATACACTAAAGTGTAAGAGAATTTTTTATATTTTAGCTAAAAAAAGAGAGCGGAGTTGAGAAATAAGGGTGACTAACGAGGACGTAGACGAGGGAGGCGAGGAGGATGGTGCGGAATCGGCCGAGGAACGAGTCGGCGACGAGGGCGCCGAGGAGGGGGAGCATCGAGGCGACGCCGCTCCACGTGTTTATCGCCGCCGCCGCCGCCGCCGTCCCCTCCCCTAGTGGCCCCGTCAGGTATGTTATCAGGTTCGCCGATATCCCGTAGAACGCAAATCTCTCTGTAATCTCCACACCTTCAAATTAATTATTCTATTTTTAGTTATTCACCACATATCCACAATTCGGAAAAAAAAAAAAAGGTCAACTTGTTTTGTTTCCTCATATATATTTTTTAAAAAAATCCAAACTAAGTGTTAATGAAATGTCAATCAGTGATTAGACGGCGAAAAAGTGAAAACTACGAATAGATCTAGAGAGAGAAAGAAAAAAGAAAAATAATTACCGATGACGAAGAGGGCGGAGGTCCAGCCGCCGGATTCGGAGCGGGAGACGGGGCGGCCGCGGAAGTCGACAGCGCCGACGATTTTGGGGGATTGTTGGGGAAGCAGGTTGAGATTGAGGAGGGGGTCGTCGAAATCCATCGTGATGCGCTTCCACTCTCTATTTCTTTATCTCACTATTTCTCTCTTTTTCTCTCTCTCTCTCTCTCTCTCTCTCGTACTTACTTTACTGCACTAATGCAGCAATATCGTTTCCTCTGCAGTTGTTACTGCTTTTTAAGGGAGAGAATTTTCCTTTTTTAACTTTTTCTACTTGTGATGTAATGTGATTTGGAAAGATATGGACACGTGTCTGATGTTGATCGGTTTGGTTTTCGATTTTTTTTAGAAAAAAATGGTACGCAATCCGTTTGGAGGAATGCTTATGAAATTGCCCCTAAAATTTTGTACGATATTTATAAAATTTTTAATTTTACAAAAGTATTTATGAAATTTCTAAATTTAGAGGGATGCTTATGAAATTGCCCTTAAAATTAATTCTATTTATTTTCCTTAGCTAGGAATAAGGGATTCCCCAATCACATACATAAAACTTAGCTAAAATATATATAGGTCATTCTAATTCGACTATCCAACCTTTCAAAATTTTGATTTTGGTATCCAACGTTCAATTTGTTTGATTTAAGTAATTTGATAACTCTTTGGATATAACAATTGCTTATTTTAATAAATTTATAATTATGTAAATTATATAAAATATACTAACTATATCCGTAAATATAAATAACGCATTCAAATTTAGAAGTTAAAAATTATTAATTGACTCAAATTTAAAAAAAATTAAAATTTTAGATAGCAATCAATATTTTTAAAGATAGATAGTTGAATCTAAACCGGTGATAGTTGAGATGATTTTATACAATTTTACCCACAGTTTATACTGAGTGAAAAATGTTGTTATCAGCAGTGTTGATACATGAAAATGAAGGGAAAATTAACTATGTATCCCTCAAAATTTTTGAAATATCTTATGTAACCCCTACTTTTTTTTTTGTTTTAAATATATCCTTCGTATATTTCTCTATTATTTAAAAATAACTCGCTTTTAGTACCCATTAAATTATTCCAAGTTAAACCCGGATTAAATTTTTACCAGAGTTAAAAAAAGTCAAAATACCTATTTTGTCCCTAACTTACTAATCTATTTTCTTACTTTCTTATTTATCCCGCTTAGAAGGCTTTATATGAAAAATATTCTTCAAATGTTTCAAGTTCTTTTAAATTTACTCCTTGAAAAGTGGGTGATAGTAGAAGAGAATATTTGAATAATCAAAATAGTAATATTACAGAGACGGCGATTGTTCATAATGGTTCACTAACAGAATCTAATTTTAGAAATATATTTAACAAAACTCGAAATGTTAGAGGAGTATTTTCATATTAACCTTTTAAGCGGGATAAATAAAAAAGTCTGAAATTTTTCATGGGTATATAAGCAATTACCCCTTAATTGAACGTTGCTAGGTGGTATATCTTTTCAGTATAACCGGATTTGCTGTAGTCGTGTTATATTGTAATGAAAAATGCTACATGTACACCTCTTTATAGAGTGTGCATCTTAAACTCCTTTAGTCCAAGAGTTTAAACAATTGAAAAGATTTTTGGTATTTTTTTTTTTAAAATTTGATGTTACAAAGTAAGAGAACAAACGAAATCTGATCAAGATATTTGTGTAATTAGTTAGTTCACTTGAAGAGCAGAACCGATTAAACTACTTGATAAAATTTTTAAAATTTTTTTTATTAAAATTGAAAGTTCAGACGGTTATTTGCAACCTAAAGTTAAGCAGGTCACCATGTTAAGTGGTTTTTCTTTTTCTTTTCTTTTTTTTTTTTCCAAGAAGTGACATAATATTGTCAAAATAGTTTAAGTTATCTAATGACCCAACTCACTAGTATTAAGGGCTCAACCACCAGCCCAAAATATTTAAGCCTAGTTATTATGTTTAACCTAGTCAAGCTTATATACTTTCACATTTAGTCATAACTATCCGATTTGGGATTATTAAGGTGTTATAGGTTATTACCTGAGTATATTGGATATTTTTAAAGCTTTGAAAAATATATTACATATTATCTTTTTTAATATTTTTTGAATTTCTTTGTCATTGTTCCAAAAATACCTGACAACTAAACACGCATGTGCAGGCTTAGGGAGCACTAATCTTCTGCTATCTAATAAGGGCTTTATTTTATATTTTATGTTTTATTTTATTTTATTTCATTTTTTTGATCTTCTTCGTATGATCCGAGGCTTCAGATCGCCGCTGATCGGGGATGGTCTAGGTGAGCTACAGTACTTCTCAAATCTTGTCGCTAATATCTCCCTATCTGCTGAGGAGGATTCGATTGCTTGGAGATGGAATAGAGATGGGAAATTCTCTGTCCACAGTGTCTACAACTTTCTCATCTTTGGGGGAGTCATTGATAGCAGGATCCTTTACATATGAAAATTAAAAATACCACTCAGGATCAAGTTTTTTCTTTGGCTGGCCTCAAGGAATAGGGTTCTAACGGCGGATAATTTGTCCAAGCGTGGCTGGCAGAGACCTTCGATATGTGCTCTTTGTCGCAAGAATGAAGAAAAGCTGGAACATATACTATTTGAATGCAAGTTCGCAGTGCACCTGTGGACCATTCTCCTATAAGGCATGCCGAATACTGCACACACTCTGTTAAACCAACCAGCCGACCTTCAGTCCAGATGGATCTGAGCAAGAAAGACACAATCTGGACACAAAAATCCTCTTTGATTTAGGCTTTGCTGCGACTTGTTAGGAACTATGGAAAGAAAGAAACTTTAGAATATTTGAAAATCGAGAAGCGGAATGTGGGGATGTGGGTAACAAAATCTTTTCATCTGTTATTCTTTGGATCTCTTTTCTGACGGGATAGTGAGCAACAAAGGTGTATTCACACTATGGCGCTCTACTGACGTCCCTGTTTGATGTACTTTCTCAAATAGGGGGGCCCCCTGTTTAATCAAAAAAAAAAAAAAAAAATTTTTACAGAATTGATTTTGATTTACAGAGTTGATTTTTGGTTAAAAATGATTGAGGGTTTGGCTGAGCCTAACAACAAAGTAATTTTTCTGAAATGATTTTATAAAGCTGTTTAGTAAATATATTTATTGTTTGCATCTAATAAGTTTTTTTGCTAGTTTTTATTTTAAAGTTTGAACCAAAATTTTGAATTTGACTTAATTTTTTTAAAATTTTAAATTTTAAACGTTGAGAAAAATTTAAAATTTGTTATTGAATTTAAAATTTTAAATTAAAATTAAAATTTTAAATTTTGAAAATTTACAAATTTCAAAATTTAAATCTAAATTTAAAAGTTACAAAATTTTAATTCTAACTTTAAAGTTTAAATTTAAATATAGTTATAGATTTAAATTTAAATTTAAAATCTGAATTTAAATTTAAAATTAAATTTTGATTCTAAGATTTAAACTTTAAATTTTAATTTCGAGTCCAAAATTAGAATCGGATTTCAAAAAGTAGATTTTAGTTGCTTCTAATTTTGGGCCTTTTAAATTAGAAAACTGATTCTAAAAATCAGATCAGATTTTGAAAATGTGTCCAATTTTAAATCCTACATTTAGTAGTCTCTTTCGACATAGCCAAACACCCTATTGAAGGAAAGATCACTTTTGACCCTAAAATCACTTTTCAGAATCTAAACCAAACATCCCCTAAGTTAGAAATTATTTTATTTTGTTTGAAGGCTGTCTGTTCTAATGTAAAAGAAGATAAAGTCATCTCAGAAAAAAAAAAGTTGCAGCAGGGAAAAGCTGTCAAATTTACCACTGTCATTTGGTTGTTTGGTTGTCAAGATCCAACATTTACATTTTAATGGATCTAATATTATTATTTCATTGTTTGTGATTCTGATTCAACATAATTGAATTTGAATCAAATGGAGGAAATATATTGGTTAATTATGGTTCAACCAAGTTCATCCCTTTGGGAGGAAATATATAGCAATATACACACCAATGAAACACCTAAAACCAAGAAGATTTTACATTATGAAAACATGTTTTTACAGCTTAAATAAATAAATACACATTAAACTGAGAAAAAAAGAATTTATAAGACAGAGAACATAGCTAGAAATATTTGTCACCAATTTGAATGTTCATAATAACCACATTACCGCCTTCTAACTTTCCTAATCTCTTTATCTTATATATAGAGAGAGTTGAGCTCATGTGCTTTTAAAAGCACAGAAATATTTGTGCTGCACACATGTTTCTGTGCTTTTAATAGTGCTGCACTGATCTTGAGGCGATGGGACAATTAAAAAGTTACATATGTGCTTTTAAAAGCATAGGGGCTCATCTCTCTCTCTCTCTATATATCAGTAATGTTCTTCTTCTTCTTGTATGCATAGGCTTGTGCAAAGTAGAGATAAACAATCAGCTCCACAGCACTAAGCCCAGCAAGAAGCCAGTAGAAGTAGTGGAGATGCGCGCGGTTCAAATTGTTCGGGAACCAACCATCGCCGCTGCTCTTCGTCGTTTTGTCGATCACGGATATGAGGAAGCTACTTATGAAGCTCCCTATTCCGAAAATGCTCAAGTACAGGGCGAGACCGAGGCTTCGCAACGTATCAGGCACTTGGTCGTAGAAGAACTCCTGTAGTCCGACCATTGTGAAAACGTCCGCGACGCCGAAAAGGACGAATTGAGGAACTATCCACCACAAACTCATCGGAATCGCGGCTTTTGGCTGGTCCACCAAACCAAAGTCTCGAGCGGTTTTGATCCTTTTCGTCTCCACCAGTGCCGCTATTACCTGTTGATCGCATAAAGATAGAAAAACATCGTTCTCTAGTAACTTTAACTTTTTACATATGATAGACGATTTTGCAGGGATATATATATGTGTATAAAACCCAGATCAACGTAGATCAAGATTTTAGACAAAAATAATTATTTATCGTTACCATCGATATCATCGAAAGGACCATCCCCGTGCCGATTCTTTGAAGCATAGTGATTCCCGCGGGGATCCCCGTGAATCTTCTGGAAACTGGGACGAGTATTCGGTCGTATATGGGAATGAATGTGACAATAGAGAGACTGATGAAACTTTGCAGTGCGGCGGGGGGGACTTGGAACTTCGAACCGATTCTTCGGTCTAACGTGCTCGCTTGCTTTATGAAGAAGGTCGACGATTGTGCGAAAACAACACCGTATATCAAGCAAGTCGCCCATATAGGGAACAATCGGAGGACAGCCTTCGCTTCTTGTAAATTGTCGTCGTTATCGGTGCCTCGATCTCCCTCACTCGAAGCCCTACATGACGAAGCGGAGTTAGTTTTAGCATGAAGGTTATGGAACAGTGAGCTACCGCGTAAAAAGGAACATTTTAAGATCTCGAGAACTTATACTTGGTAGCTCGGAAACTTCTAATCCACGCCACGAAAGCTTTCCCTATCCGAGCACACGGGCTCTCCTCATCAAGAACGTAGTATCGGTATGTCCTCGTCCCGAGCAAAAAGACGACGAGAGCGGAGAACATGATGATGCATGGGATCCCGAACCCTAGCCCCCATCCAATGTTGTCTTGGATGTAGCTTAACACTATAAGTGTCACCATCGTGCCGGCGCACAATCCAAAGTACCACCAGTTGAAGAACGAGCTCTTGGCGATGCGTTCCTCGGGGTCGGTCTCGTCGAATTGGTCCGCACCAAACGCCTGAACGCACGGCTTGTGGCCGCCCTGCGCGAGGGCCACTAAGTAGAGGGAGACGTAAAAGAAGGCGACTTTGAAAGACGAATGCACGCATTTGGTTCCGTCGATAGCATCGCGATCGCATCGCGATAGAACGGAGGACAAGGTCAGCATTCCCAGGGCCTGCAGGTAGCTCAAATTTTGTTACATAGAAATGGAGGTAACAAAATGTATATAAAAAAAAATGTTCTGTATATTGTAGATGCTTTGGAAGGCGAAGAACAATTTAAACATGTATTTTATGCACATTTGAAAATGTTTTTTTTTTTTTTTTTGGTGGCAATTGAGTGATTTTTACAAACGGAAATAATTTTTTTTAAAAAAATTCATGTGTGAAGGATCTCATGTGTGAAGGATCTTAGTTGAAAAACTTTTAACTACGAATAACAACCCAAATAAAAAGTCTAAAGTCAAGGGATCATAATAAAATAAAAAAAGTAATTAGAGATGTTTATTTCAAGCCTTATAAGAGTACTCATAAAATTGTCCCTTTAATGGTCAAAAATATTACTCCTACCTTTTAGAGGTAAATTCATCATTTAATAAACAAAAATATTAATGGTGATAATTTTCTGCATCCGAAGAGATAGAAACGATTTTTTAAACTTTCTAGTGATATTTAAAAAATTTATAAATTTTAGAAGTATTCCGATAAAATTACTCTTTTTTTAAAAAAAGATATTATCGTAAAAAGTAAAGTTATTATCTTCTATATACCTACAAAATTTTTAATTTTTTTTGTTTGGTTTAGTATAGTTACGCTTAATTGTAGCAGTTGGACGGAAGTCAACTCACCCATTCAAAGAAAAAAGGTAATTTTTTTAGCTAAATTACATAAACCCCTCTGTCAAAACCTAATTTTTCACTTTCTCTCCTGTCATTTAAAAACCTACACTTTGTCCTCTTGTAAAATAAAAAAAAGGTCACAGGGAGTACGGTGGAAACTGTGATGACAAAATAACCATTTTGTCCCTCACTATTTTTTGCAACAGGAGAGAAAACTGAGAGCATTTTTGGCATAAAAAAATATATAATAATATTTTATAAACGGAACCCTAACAGATCACTAACGGTAGGGGGTGAAGTGAACATTTTTTATTTTATAAGGGGGCAAAGTATACGTTTTTAAATGACAAGAAAAGAAAGCAAAATATCGAGTTTTAACAGGGGTTTTTTCTATAATTTAACCTTTTTTTTTTTTTTTTTTTTTTTCGTAAGCTTCACTTTTTTTCATTTTAAGTATGACCTAACATGAGTTTTATTTTATCTTTCCTATCTATCTAAAAAATGGTAGAATTTATAAATACAAATTAGCCTACCAAACAGTAAAAAATATAACTGCAGTAGTTGCAACTGTATAGAACCAAACAAACTAGTTGTAGTTACGACGGCAGTATTTGCAACTGCGCATATATTCAATTACACTATTTTTGCACTACGTCTAACCAAACAGCCCCTAAGAAGTTGTGTGGTCAGATGTAATTAGAAATGCATTATAGCTGGAGATCAATGCAGTTGAAAAATGGAGTATTTATAACTACATACATTTTATTTGGACCTTTTTTGAAATAACCCTATAGAATTTTCTAATTGGATAAATAATCCTATAAATTTTTTTTTTGACAAACTAACACTCGTTTTGCCATGTAGGAGGCATGATAAAAGATGGTGATTCATTAACCGCCTCCACGAAGGCGGTTAACGATTCACTGTCTTTCAAATTTTTTCACAAAAATGATGAATCATTCATTATCTTTCCTTTAATATGTATATGTTTCTTTCTATTTTTATATATAATTTTGACAATCATATAAAATTTTTAATAAATTACATAAAATTTTAATAACCTAAAAAATACTAATAATCTAAAACAAAATTTCTAATAATCCACACATAATTCTAACAATCTCACATTTTTCTATCTCATATAATATAATCCTAACAACCATATAAAACTTTTGGCAAATCGCAAATAATCTTGATAACCTAAAAAATCATAACAAATATTTTTAAGAAGACGGTTAATGATTTACCGTTTTTAGTAAAAAAAAAATTATAAAGACAGTGAATCATTCGTCTTTTTAAAGGCAGTAAACGATGAACGATTGATTGCTTTTAAAAGAAAATTCCACCCATGCACTAACTTGGCAAAAGAATAGTTATGTAATTAAATATTTTTTTAGGAGAATCATTTAGCCCATTATAATATTTTTTAGGATTATTTGGAAAAAAAATCCTCTTATTTCGTTGGGTATAACAAAACATATTATAATTATAAAAAAAATATTTAATTACATGCAGTTAAGAAGTGTATTTTTAAAATTTTATACGTGGCAAGTGGCAAAGGGTTTGGTGGTTGGTACCTGAGACCAAGTTCGAACCCTAATTGATTCACGTTTCCAGCTAAGTTTATTTCTAAATGAAATAAACGAAACGGGTAGCACGCTACCTATTTCTCAAAAAAAAAAAAAAAAAAAAACTATTTTACATATGTGTGATGGTAAGATCACCTTCAACATGGAAAAGAAAAATATGTTTTTGTTCGCAAACTAATAAGAGAGGTAAGCTCATCTTTTGTTCAAAGTTACTCTTCTTAATTACTGTAGCTGGAATTGTGTCGAATTTGATCATAATTTTAACTACAGCAGTTAGGCCTATTCATGCAATTTCAGCTGTATCAAATGGATTAAAATATATCAATTAAATACTAAATTTGAATATATAAATAATAACAACTGCAGTACAATTATAATTATATGCAAGGATGATTGGGACAAAAAATTTGATGGGCATCGGCCCCAAACAACTTGTTTGGGGGCAGAACCGATGGGCGCCGTGTGGTGTGCGGCGCCCATCGCGACCCTCGAAAACGGAAAAAAAAAACATGTGGGCTCCGATCTTTTAGAGAGAGGGAGAGAGAAAGAAGCCGGTGGTGGAAGGGGGGTGGTCGCGATGGGCGCCTGTACACCACGCGGCGCCTATCAGCTCCGTCCTTGTTTGGGGATAGATGCCCACCAAATTTTTGTCCCGATGATTGTTCCTAATGTTGACACTAAAGTATGAATCATCTGAATCTAATTATTATTTTTTGATTGATTTGATCAGATCCAAATAACCTTGCACTCTGCACGCATTAAAGATGACTTGTTGACATCAATTTCCTCATTGAGAGTACCCACCAACAACTAAAATATCAGCAGAGTTTTTGCGCATTTGTGGGTCCATATATTAGATGTATTGATGCGTCCATGTTTTCTCACACACATACACACACACACACACAAAGGCTGTGTTTGGTTCGGATATAAATAAGAACTGCTTATTTCATAAATAAATACAAGTTCTGATCTGAGCAGAAACTAGAAAAGTTTGCGTTTGGATAAAAATTAGGTTGTTTTTAGGAATAAGATAAATAGTATTTAGATAATTAGATTGAAACAAGGGAATAAGAGTTATAATTTTAAATTAAAATTATTTTATCTAATTAATTAACATCAAAATATTACTTAAAAATGATTTAATAAACTAATAAATTTATTAGCTATGAATATTATATAAGATAATAAAAAAATATTAATTAATTAATTAATTATAAAAAATAATTTAATTTTTTAATTAGTTAGTAAATTATTTTAGCTAGATAACTAGTAAAAAAATTAATTAAATTAATAGAAATATTAATGGTTGATCAATATAAATATTAATTCGAATAAATATATTAAATTATTAATAATTAATTATAAATAATAAATTAATTAATTATTTTATTATTTAATAAATATATAATGATTTAAATATAGTAATTAGATTAATTAATGATTTAATACCATAATTAAAATTAAATTTAAACTTTAATTAATCTTGTTCCCTTCTTGGAGTAAGCTTGTTTTAGGAAAAGGATGGAACAGTAGTTCTAGTCTTATACCAGATTATTCTAAAAAATTAAGAACTACTGTTCTCGGATATCAAATACTGTGTTTGAAAACAAAGTGGGGAACAAGGACTTATTCCCCCGTCTTGTTTCCGAACCAAACAATGCCAAAAGGTCCCTGTAACGTTTCTAAATAAGGCAAGATTAATTTTCTTTTTCATTTAATTTTTGCTAATTTAACAAGGCATAATTGGAACGTCATTTGCCTAAATCGTATGCACTTGAAACACTACAAAATCGACGTACATTAAAAAACCTTCCGAAATTGTCAAAATCAAAAACTCTATTCAAAATTTAAAAAAAATTATCAAAACTTTCTATGTTCCTAACATTACATTAAAAAATATGACTAATACTAATTTTACTCCTCCAATTGATTGTCATCTTTTTCCACGAATAACAAGATAAATTGGACATTATCAATTGAAATAGATACAAAGTTAAAAAAGATGATGGCATAAATTAAACAAAAAATTATTCAAATTATAAACTGAATTAAAGAAAGTTGTCCTAAGTTATATAAATTGAATAAAAAACTATTAAATTATATGATAGTTAGCTATAGTAAGGGATAAATAAGTTTTTTTTTTTTATTTTCTAACTCCTATAAAATTCTAACGAAAATTAAAGAGAAGTGTTTATATACGATATTATTTGTGGATTTATAGGTGTAATGTTGATACTGACATTTTTGAAGTGATATATGTAATATTTTTAAAGTTTTAAGGGAAACACTTAAAGAGTGTTTATTTCACTGAAATCGGACAAAGGTGAAATAGTTTTCGAGCGTAAATATTCATTTTTATTGTTTAGTTTACTGTAACTTCACATTCGGTCGTAACTCAAACTCTCCAAAATAACGTATTTATTTTTGGTCCACGTCAATTACCAAAAAAAAAGTGAGAAACAAATAGTAAAATATTAATCCATCTCTCATACCTACGGCGTTTATGTCGTTTACTTTCATAAACAACAGAATTGAAAGAATTTTAGTTTTATTGTTATATAAATAAACTGTAAAAGAAATTTAATTTTACCTAAACTCTAGTTCATCCTAATATCTACTTCAACATAGGCTTAACATTACTTCAATCTAGAATGAGAAAGTAAACTTTACCTACCAACCCCCGAAAATTATCTTTTCCATCTTTAGTCCTCCTAGAGTCACCAAAGAAATCCGTTATAGGGCCCGTTTGGTTCACCGTAAAACTGTAAAAAATAATTCATAAAAAAATTTTGATGGAAAAAAATTTTTACATTTTGTAATGTTTAGTTTGTAAAAAAAAAAAAATAGTTTTTCATCAATCTTTATTTTTCAAAGAAAAAAATATTCACATTTTCTTGGTTCGGTGAAAAAAAAATTGAATGGAAAAGTTTTACCAGCTCGAGTTTTCATTTTCCGTCGAAAAACAGTAAAAATAATTTTACGAAAAAAATATTTTTACGTCGAATCAAATAAGCGAAAAATATTTCTCATACCGAAAATATTTTTTTGATTTGTTTTATGCGGAACCAAATGCGCCCTAAAGCGAATTGAATAAGGAAAGAAAAGGCCAAAATAGAAAATAGTTCCACAGCGGGGGTGAAGTACAAATTATTAGCTGGACTTAGAAAAAAAAAATATTTTTCTTTCATACTATTTTTCATTTATTTATACCACTTTATATGAATATAATTTAGTAAATTCCACTAATAATTCCAGATCTTTTTATTCAAATTTCAATTTGGTCCGTGAAGTTTTTAAAATTACACACGCCATATATATCGCCAAAGTTTCTGTAGTGCCTTTAATAGGGATGTCAATGAGTATGGATATCCGAAATTTTATCCGAACCTGAACCCGAATGAAACGGATATATCCGATGGATATGGATATGGATATAAAAAATAGAAACCCGACGGATATAGATTCGGATATGAATTTTGATTGTACCCGACCCGAACCCGAATCCGACCCGAACCCGACCCGAACCCGAATTTATTTTGTATTATATATAATATATTTATAAAAATTTGATGTTATATTTGAATTTGTATTTTAAAAATTCAGATTTAATATAATATTTTTTGAAATATTGAAAAAAGAAATAATTGTTTCGGGTTCAAATTTTCAGGTTCGGGTTCGGGTTCGGATTTCGAATTTTTGGTCGGGTTCGGGTTTGGATATGGATTTTTAAAATTCATCGGGTTCGGGTTCGGTTTCGGGTCTCGGGTTTAGAGTCGGGTTCTCATCTTGGAGAAAAAATTATTGTATACCTATCTCATATTTCGTATCCTATTATGAATTATACGTAGTAAAATATTTTACAATTGAATTATAAAATGAAATATATGAAGGATTGATAGATTCATCTCCAATTTCAAAAGAAAAATACTAAGTTTACAACCCAAAGGGTCCCTCGTCCATGGGGTCGTAGAGTTTACAAATTTTTTTATAATTTTAGTTAAAAAGAAAATGATATGATAAGTTTTTTTTTTTAAAAAAAAAGCGTTTGAATGTATAAGATTATAAAATTATAATTCAAAATAGGTTGTAGACCGAGCATTGCTCATTTCAAAATTAATACAGTTTAGATCTAGCAAGTGTTGAGATTTTACGTGTGAGTTAATTATAGTAATTGTTTATAATCTTTTACTGAGTTATTCGTCAATTAAATTAGTTTTTTTTTTTTTCGAATTCTCCAAAATTTACGTCAAATTGTATAATTTTAATCACTTCTTAACAAATAAAATCATACTAGTTGACGACTAATAATTGGAAAAGGAAAACTTGAGGGGCCTCTTTCACTAAG